>NW_022196904.1:27034617-27080580 GCF_008632895.1 Mastomys coucha
AAAAAAAGGAAAGAAGTTGTTGCTATTTGCAGATGGCATGGTCTTCTAGGCATAGAATTCCAGTGACACCACACAAGACTGTTGGAATTAGTATATATTGTACCATTACAGGGTAAAAATGAACACACAAAAATTAGTTTTCCATACACTGTCAAATGACTATCCTTCCCCTACCTGAAGTTAAGAAGTCCCGTGTTCAATCAACAGCATCCAAATGAACAAAGAAAGTAAGACCAGCTGTGATGTTTCATGCCTTTAACCCCCACACTGGAGAGGCAGAGGCAATGGGATTCCAACGAGTTCCAGGCCAACCAGGACAAACAGTGAGATCCTGTCTCAAAACAAAACTAAAAAAGGAAGGGCAGCAGAATGCCTAAAAGCCCCACTCTCAGTTACTAATTATGCTTAGCATGGTCAGGACAAGTGGTACCTGTCGAACTGAGGTAGGTTATGACGATCTTGTGAGCCTCCCTCCCACTCTCCAATCGGGGAGGTTAGCAGCAACATCTGACTTAGAAACTTGTCCTTCTGTTGGTTTCAGTGTTGTGACTGTATGCCCAGGTCTTCTGGAGGTCACTGTAGGTGCTCTGCTCCACAAAGGTGATGTTCCATGTAAGTATACGCCCAAAGGCAATGAGGTGACCCATCACACAGAGAGATGGGCACTCTCCTGGTTTCATATACAATGTAGTATTATTTACAACAGCCAAGATCCAAAGTAATCAGTGAGTCTGTTCACAGTTAAAATGACAGAGACAGCTCCCCCTCTCTCTCCTCTCTTCTCTCTCTTTTGTCCTGCCCCTTCTTTCCCCTATACAAACACACATACATACATGTACACACAGAGACTAGATTTGATCCAGCCTTTATAAAGAAGAGTGCTGTTCATCATGGTGACTCTGGAGGGCAGGGTACTAAATGAAGTAAACACTATATACTATGACTAAAATGATAACTGTAGAAACACTGAGAGTATTATCAGGAACTAGGGTTGGTGTAAAGATGAGGTTCTGGTCTAATGCACAGAGTTTCATTTGTGTTGGTTAAGTCCTGGAGAATGGAGGGCAGGATGACAACTTGGTGCCACACAAATCTGACACTTACTAAGGGGGGCAGATTTCAAAGTTTCCTTTCGTTGATCTGAGACACTACATAGCCCTGGCTGGCCTGGAACTCACTATGTAGAACAGGTTGGCTTCAAACTCACATAGATTTTCTGGCTCTGCCTCCCAAGTACTGGGATTAAAGGCATGCACCACTATGCTCAGCCTTGTATTTCTTAACACACACACACACACACACACACACACACACACACACACACACACACATCTATATTGCATAAGGTAATAGATATCTTAATTAAATTGATCATGGTAATCACAAGCATTCAGTATCAGGTTTCCACATCTTCAGGTCCAATCAACTGTGGGTAGAGGCAAAAAAAAAAAAAAATGCATCTTGACTAGAAAAATGTGTGAGCATTTTTTCTTGTCATCCACTGAGTACAACATCCATTGCTATTCCCTGAGGTCTTCCATTATATCGATGACTTAAACAATTCAGGAGGATTGTGTAAGTTATGTGCAAATTCCTGACTGTTGGCCTATCTATCCTTAGGAGTTCTAATCCCTATAGACACCACAGGACAATTTCCTAGTATGGCGACTCATTCCTTAAAAGCATGCCGTTTTTATTTTTAGCTGTACTTCATAGACGATGCGGGGAAAGGAAGCTACAGGATTTTGGTGAGCTGTTGGGTGTTGGAGTCTGTGCCTGCCTCCAGCAGCTGCTTGGTGATTCTAAAGCCCTGGGTCAGGAGAATCACCTTCTCCAGAAACAGTGATGTCCTTGGCTGGTCACATACTAAAGCAAGTGCCATTCAAGGAGGTGACGATGGAGGATGTGTCCACAGACCCGTTCAAAGACAGCCTTAGGGTGTCTCTCAGCCTTAGTGGGTCTCTCAGTAGCTTCATGGCCTGTGAGCATGTCCAGAGCACCCCTCCTCTGTAGTTCCTGGTTCTGGTTTAAGGAAGAAAACAAGGATTGGTGTTTTCCTTCACCATTTTCAAACCTTAAGTTAAGTATCTAGCTGTCTTTGCACTCTGGGCTCATCCATCAAGAGAGCATGATAGTATCTGGGGTGATTTATTATATCACAACCCAGAGATCATCCCCACCACCAGGGCTGGCTGCTGGAGGGGGTGCTGCCCCTGCTTCTGCTGCTCTCAGAAGATGTGTGTCCAGGGGATGAGTGAGGGGCTGGGAAATTGAAAGGGGATGTGGATCTACCAAGAGCAAAAGTCCAAAAGTGTTTTCAGGACCGGTGTTATAAGTGGCTTACAGATATCATGATGTGTGGGTTGTTTTGGGGGTCGGGGATAGGCATCGAGTGAGAAATGTTCTTCCTGCGTTCATGTATGTGAACTTGATCCCTGAGTGGTGATGCTGTTGGTGGGAGCTATGGAACCTTCAGGAGGTGGAGTCTTGCTTACTACCTTCTCTCCTGACCCCACATGGATAAAATGTGATCAGACAGCTCTGCCTCTGCTGCCAGACAGTTCCTGCCTCTTGGTGTGCGTTCCTGGCCGGGACAGAACTCAATGGCTCTGGAATCATAAATGCTTATTTCTTCCAAACTGCTCTTACCAGAGTCTTTGGTTGTACCTACAGGAAAGGCACCCACGTGCACTCAGTGTGACGACACATGCCTCTCCTTACCCACGAGCTGCCTTTGCCCTGTAGCCCTTTCCTTTCATTAGACACTTATCCCACCCACCCTGCTGGAGGGGAACAAATTCAGACTCTCTTACCTCGCACCTCTCCACTAGAGCAGGCAGAGTCTAGAGCTCAGCATCCCTTACGGACACTTCTCTAAGAAGACCCGCATTCCTAGCCAGACTCCCCGAAAGCCTTTCCTCAGTGCCAGGCTGGGGTTAGTGTGCCTTGCCTTCCTAGTCCTTTGCTGTTGGGTTCCATGCCCGACGTCCATGATAACACTGTATTGAATCAGCAAGCCAAGCAAATGCAAGTCAGGGGACACCACTCACAGGCCTGAGGACCATCCCAGCTTCCAAGTCATCGGAAATCCCTGGGAGAGGTAAGTTCCCTGTATTTTAGATAATAAGAAACTAAGAAATTGAGCAAGAGGCCTGAGTGATGGCTTAATACCTAAAGGCTGCTTGGCTGCTGGGACCCAGACATGGGAATTCCATTCCTAGCACCCATGCGGCAGCTCACAGCCACCATCCACACTGCCCAAACTTATGTCCAGTTCCAAGGGCTTTACTGTCTTCTTCTTATCCTGTGGCAACAGGAGCATATGTGGCACACATACAAACATTCAGGCAAAGCACTCACATATTAAAATAAAAACAGACAAAGGAAAGTGTGGCTACAGGAATGTCAACTCTAGGCCAGCGGTGGGACTCAGAGGTGCCTTTTCTCACACCATCCCATTTATCTATATTTGTCATTGATGGAGGAACAAATGCCAGATTGGTGGCCAATGCAGGCTCTCAGGCAGTCCTACAGGCTGTCAGGACCCACTACAGCCAAACTCAGAATCAAACTGCATCCATAAACTCAGGGTTAATGTGTCTACTAAACCGTAGTTCTAGTTCAGAAATAACAAGAGTCTTGGAAAACTGTGGTTGAGCCAACCACTTTTCTCTCTCTGGCCTTTTTAGCCAAGCCCAGTGCCAGTGACTTGAAGAACGTAGAATGGGATTTTGCTGGATTCTGCCTTCCAGACTTTAAATGGAAGGAGTCCTGTTTACTATGGTTGTTATATATAGTTGTAACCCCAAGAGTGAAGACCAAGTTGTTTTATTTCTAGAAAGTCTGGTATGCAATCTATCCATCCATCCATGCATCTATGTATCTTGTGTATTTTGTGTGTGTGTGTATGTGGTAGATGTATGGGGGTTAAACATATTTCTTCCATTGGCTTATATCCTCAGCCCTAATAAATACTTTAAAAATTATTTTTATTGTGTGTGTATGAATGTTTTGCCTGCATGTATCATATGCATGCCCAATGTCCTTGGGGGTCAGAGAAGGCATCAGATGTCCTCAAACTGGGATTACAGAAGTGCTGGGAGTCAAACCTGGGTCCTCTACAAAAACAAGTGCTCCTAACCATTGAGTCATTATCTCTCCAGCCCCCATAATGAACACTTCATGAATGACTTAGTGGTCCTGTAATGTTTTCTCTACTCAGTTTCCCGATGATGATGATGATGATGATAATGATGATGATGACTGTATAGGGGTTGAAGGTGTCTGACTTCTATTTTATCTGGGTCCTGCTTAACTCTGCCATAACAACTTAGTAGGAAAGGCCTGTGCCATCTCCTAACACAGCGTTCATCTTGGGGGGGGGGGGGGGGCAGGCATTGAATAGACCTTGGACCATTGTGGTATGCCTAATCATCGAGGAAGCATAACTGTGCGTTACTTATGATAGGTTTGTGTCTCTTCAGCTTGAGTTGCTGGTTTGTCCTGGAACCTGCAGGTGTCCACCACAGCTGGAGCCTGAGCCAGCCACTTACCCATCAACCCATAGGACAGAACTGACAGCTCTACCTTTGTCTGGACCCAACTTTGGAAGATTCGATTTTTCTAATTCCCCTCCAGGTCCTGAGTGGAGTCAGTGACTGATTAGTTCCAGAATAGTCATGTGCTGGTTGTATTTATAGCACTAATTAATTAATACAGGTAAAGAGCTTGGAAGATAAACGCTCTGCCAGTACTGTGTCTTAAAATGACGATTAACACCCAGGCTGGGGACCTTCGAATGTGAACGTATGGGGGAAAATGTGCCTTCCCAGGTGGAGCCTTTTAAAAAGCAGCCACTTGATTACGGAAGACATAAATTAACTGGAGGAAGCAGAGCTCAGTCGGTGACAGACTGTCGTCAGAATCCTTCCCCGTTCGGTTTCCATTTAAATCGACACATATGGCGAGGGGTTGTTTAAGGGTTTCAAGCATACATGCATGCTCTTCAGGGAATATGGATGCAGAGAGTTAAGTGAACTCGGGGTGGCCTGGCTTCTCAGCAGCGGGAGAAGCAGGAGAAGCCAGCAGTGCTTAGGCATGCAAGGGCAAGAGAGCTCAGAGATGCTGGGCTGGCTTCATCATAGTGTCCAGGCAGAGATAAAGAGAAGCCCCTCAGATGTGCAGTGTTGATGTGTGTTCAACATTATGTTGCTGTAAAACAACAACAACAACAACAACAACAAAACCCGCCACTCTGACCAAAAAGCAATTTGCAGAAGGAAGGGTTTGTGTCAGGTTCTAGTCCATTACTGAGGCAAGCTGAAGCAAGAACTGAAACAAACCACAGAGAAATGCTGTTTATTGGCTCACTCTCTGCTTCATTCCTTTCACAGCTTGGGCCCACCTGCCTAGGGATTGAGCTGCCCGCAGTGGGCTGGCCCCTAACACACATCACTCACCATATTCTCAGTCATGGCCACAATTAAAATTTCCTCTTCCCAGGTGATACTAGGTTGTGTCAGGTTGACACTGAGATCTAACTAGCACAGACTATCCATCTGGGAAGAACCAGTGGCACGAATGCCCTATCTAGGCCCTGGTGATCAGGTGCTGTGTGAATCGTTCCTACAGAGATGTGAAAAGTGTCTGTTCACCGGAGGTAGGGCACCAACCACACGCCCAAACAATGGTTTCACCTAGGTCTAGCTTGGTGAATAGGTGAGTTTGTTAGGCTTACCTATAGGAAAATGGGTGAGGAGTTACTGCTCAGATTTGTGCTGGTTAGTTTTTGTCATTTTGGCACACACTAGAGTCACTTGGAAAAAGGGAACCACAATTAAGGAAGTGCCTACATCAGATTGGCATGTGGGCATTTTCTTGATTAATGATTGATATGGGAGGGCCCAGCCCACTGTGGGTTGTCCACCTCCAGGCAAATAGTCCTACGTTGTAGAAGAAAGCAGGCTGAGCAGGCCAGGAAGCAGTACCATTCCTCCATGTCCTTTGCTTCAACGTTGCTGCCTCAAGTGACTGCCCTGACTTCTCTTGACTGTGACCTGTATCCTTTCCCCAGAAGTCAGTTTGGTCAGTATTTTATCACAGTAACAGAAATCAAACCAGGACAGGACCGTTAGTGTGCTTCACCACAGGTAAAAGCAAATTTGGAATTCTATATTGGGCGTCTGACCCAACCTGAGAATCCAGTTGGGGTCCTTGAGAGAACACGAGGTTCTTTGCTGGGGAAAACCAAATTCGTAGGCCCTTATTTCAACCTCCAGAGTGCTAATCTTGCTGAGATGGAGCCTCTTCGGACCAAGGGAGTGTTTGCCTAGAGGTAAACCTCTGTTTTGTGATATTTGAGCCCATGCCCTTTCACATATTAGGCAACTGTTTTACCACTGAGCCACACCCTAGCTCCTCACTAGGAGATTCTAGGCAGGGGCTCTACCACTGAGCCACACCTCTATCCCCTCACTGGGGGATTCTAGGCAGGGGCTCTGCCAACAAGTTCCATCTTCACTCTTTTATTTTGAGAAGATTTTGCTAAATTGCCCAGGCATATCTTGAACTTGCAATAGTCAATTTCAGTCTTGCAAGTAGCCGAGATAACAAGCCTGTGCCATCGCACTGGCTGGTGCACACACTTTTGATGTTTCTTAGCAGCATACCCTGGGGCGGTGCCCATCTGTACCCATCAGGCTTTTTTGCTGACAGGCAACTGAAACTAACTCCAACACATTAGGAATTTACTGGAAGCCTTCCAGGCAGCTCTGGAGACGATGGGAAGCCTGAAGGGAAAGGCCTGGGGAAAGGAGAGGAAGCGGGGCTGATTAAGACATCTGGGTAGAATTGCAGATAATGGTAGACATCTGGCTACATCTGCAAGTCCGCACCAAGGCTGGAATTAAAGGATTCCTTCCCTCTACCACTTTCCCTGTAGCTCTAGGGTTCAGGCTTTTAAGGAGCTCCAGTGGTCTTTTAGTTTGCTGTCTGAGTGATAAAACATTTTGACGAAAAGCAACTTGGGTTTATTTTCAGCATACATTCATCATGAAAGGAAGGCAGGGAAGGAACTCAAAGCAGGAACTTAGAGGCAGGAACTGAAGTAGGGACCATGGATGACTGCTGCTTATTGGCTTACTCCCGGGTTCATGGTCAGCTTTCTCATACATCTTCCTGAACCCCATCTACCTAGGTATGGTACTGCCCACAGTGGGCTCGGCCCTCCTACGGCAATAAGAAATAAAGAAAATGCTCTACAGACGTGGCCATAGGCCAATCTGATAGAGCCAGGTCTTCAACTGAGGTCCCTCATCCCTGGTGTGTCAAATTGACAACCAAGATTAGCCATCAAGGTGACCAAGCCCATATGAATGGTTGCCTCATGGCTAGAGAAGGGCAGGACCCTCAAGAGGAAGGAGGCACATAAAAGGAAACAAACCTGAGGAGAGTGACAGTGAATACTAAGTAGTCACAGTGGCAGATGCTCCTTTGAACACGGATTCCCTCCCTGCTGAAACCACACAACAGGCCAGAACAACCTTCCATTATAAAGGACTATCCTTTGAGCCTAACTGTCATCATCTTCCGGAGGTCAGCTGAATCTGCTTATCATACATCATGGCTAACTTGCTGACTGATAATTTTTTTGGTTTGGAAGGAGGATCATGGGACCGTCCCCTGAGTATCCCGAACCAGTTCTATGCAATTCTTCCCTAAATGCAGGTGGCCTCAGCATCTCTGGGAGGGGCTAGAGAATATAGGTGGGGAAGGATAAAGGGAGTTTCCCTCCCACAGCCACTGGGAAGCCATCTTTCTTGCTGTGTGCAGACCCTCCACTGTGCCTGTCATCTGTGATCTTGCCTGTAACTCTACCCATAGCTCTGTAAGAAAGGCCAATAAACTCATTGGTTGTCCTGGTGAACTTGGTGGAACTGTACTTTGGTTTGTTGTAGGAGGAGGGGTAGATATTGTTTTTGTCTTTTCCAGAGAAGAATTTTAGTCACATTCTGGTATTCCATCATGTCCCCATTGGAAGCTCTGGAGAGGCATGGGGATGAGCAGTAGCTGTGGCCCTCCTTTGCTCTCCTCTGAGGTCCGGGGTGTACATTAAGTATCTTTCCCCCCCTGACTTCCTGGGTCCTCTGTCCTCCACCTGTGGGAGGTTCCTTGTGGGTACAAAAGCAGCTGTGCCTGGGGACCTTCTAGAGCCTTTCTAGGACCCCACGCCAGGAAGGTCCCACCACATCTCAGTGCATGGCTTCAATTGTCCAAGAGGAATATGATTCTTGGCTACCTCTTCTGTTCCCAAACACCCAGTTCTTTAGATGTGCTCACCCCACAGGAATATGGACAGATTTTAAAGGCTCCTAAGAATTTCCTTCTTTTGCTTTTGGGTTCTTTTTCCTCTGTGAGATCAACAGGTTCGCTGACATCTTTTACAGTTCAGCCCTGGTTTGTCTAAGACCTCTTCATCAGCTGACTCTGGGATGGATGGTGAAGGGATGAGCAAGGCTAGGGAATCAATGGTCCATCCAGCCTGTGGAGCCTTACGATGCTAGGTCCTTGTTCTTGGTGGAGAATGGGGTGGGGTTTTGTTTCCCCAAGCTTTCCTTGCAAGCTCACATCTTGTTGGCGAATGGCTGTGGGTGTCTCAGCCTAGATCCAGCACTGCACTCTTGGGGTCATTGCCTCTCCTGGAGGTTTCTAAGATTTGGGTTCAGTACAGTAGTGTGTCTTCTCCCTAAGACAAAGAACTAGCCTCATGGGGACATGTCTGAGATGATCTGCAGTCATATGCACCGCCACTGATGTGGCGTCAAGTCTGGGGATGGGGTGTGGTTGTGTTACACAAACACAAAGTCAACTGCCTTCTGCATGTCTGCCTGTCTTCAAGTCTACCTCCTTCAGTGACTGCCCAAATCATCTCCCTTCTTTCTCCTTATTTGTTAAGATTGTGCTCAATACGTATAACACAAAAATGGTCATGTTAACCTTACATTTTTAAAGAAAAATAGTGTGTATATTTGTGTGTGCATGATCATGTATGTGCATGCTCATATGTGTGCAGGTGCCTATAGAGGCCAGAAGAAGGCATGGCATCCCCTGGAGCTGGAGTTACAGGCAATTGTGAGCTGCTCTGCATGGATGCTAAGACCTGAATTCCAGTCCTCTTCAGGAGCAGCAAGTTCCTATTAACTCCTCAGCCATCCCATCCTAATCATCTTAAAGTGGATTGTTTAGTGCTAGAGCATGCTAGCTTCCACCATCTTCTCTAGAACATGGCATATTTGGAACCAAAACTCTGTACTCATTAAACAGCAACTCTGCATGCCCAGCTCCTTACAGCTGTCAAGTCTACACCTCTCACTATAAACTTGACTACTTTAACAACTTCCTAGAAATGGAATGATACCACAGTATTTTGTGATTGGCTAATATTACTTTATACAGTGTCCCAAGGTTCATCCATGTAACATATATTAGAATGTGTGTTTTGTTGTTGTTGTTGTTGTTGTTTTTGGCCTGTGTAATAGTCCACTGTGTGGGCAGACTACAGTTTATCCATTCCTCTGGGTTCACCTCTGAGATATTGTGAGCAATGCTGTTGTGAACATGTGGTGTACCTACACACACACACACACACACACACACACACACACACACACACTGATCTTGCTTTTTATCTTTTTAGGCATATACCCAGAAGAGACATTGCCATATCAGACAGTAATTTTATTTTCTGGATTTTGAGGAATCGGTCTTCATACTGTTTTCCCACAGTGGCTTAACCATTGCGCGGCTCATCTACAGCATGTTCTCCCAGGTGTGAGGCAGTACATCATTGTGACTTTGATTAGCAGTTCCTCTGTGAGAAGTAGTGAACACCTTTCCACATGTGTGTTGCCCATTTTATTGGTCTTCCTTGAAGAAAAACTAGTTAATTCCTTAGCCTGTTTTTCAAAGTGGGTTATTGTTTGGAGTTATTTGAATGTTTCGTATTATAACCCTCAATAGATTTATCATTTGTCATGTATCCCCATCCTCCTCTTCCTCCTCCTTTCCTCCCCCTCCCCCCCAAAACAAGGTTTCTCTGTGTGTCCCTGGCTGTCCTGGAACTCACTTTGTAGACCAGGTTGACCTTGATCTGCCTGCCTCTGCCTCCAGAGTGCTGGGACCAAAGGTGTGCACCACCACTTCCTGGCATGATGATATCTTTTAATGCATTATAATTTTACAACTAATTATTTTTAAACCAATAGATTGATTGATTGTATGTATGTGTGAATATTATGTTGTACATATAAAGGTGAGAGGGCAACGTGGGGGAGGACTTGGTTCTCTCTTTCCACCATGTAGGTTCATAATGAACCTTGGGACACTGTATAAAATGATATTAGCTAATCACAAAATACTGTGACTTGACCTCAGATCTTCTGGTTTGGTAACACATTTTTTTTTAAAGATTCATTTATTTATTTTATGTGTATGAGTACACTGTAGCTGTACAGATGGCTGTGAGCCATCTTGTGGCTGCTGGGAATTGAGCTCCGTCCCTGCTCGCTCCAGCCCTGATCACTCCTGTGTAATTCACTGTAGCTGTCTTCAGACAGCACCAGAAGAGGGCATCAGATCTCATTACGGGTGGTTGTGAGCCACCATGTGGTTGCTGGGATCCGAACTCAGGACCTTTGGAAGAGCAGTCAGTGCTCTTACCTGCTGAGCCATCTCGCCAGCCCCGTCACACATGTTTTAACTGGCTGATCTTGTCCACCTGAGCTTTCAAATTTGTATACATTCCAACCAATTTGTATTTTCACAGGAAATTGTTTTAGGTGTTTGCTAAATCCATGTCACTGAACTACTTTCTGTGTTTTCTTCTAAGAGTTCTGTAGATTACAGGTCTTATGCTTAAGCTATTGATTCAGAGAGGGACTGCCACAGGTTCTCACCTTATTATATGGCCATGAACCCAAGATTCTCCCTAAATTTTGGATCCTCTGAACCCATGTTCTACCCTACCTCACCCTCCTAAGCCCTGCAGCTCCCTCTACCCCCACCAAATAATCCTATCCTCATCCTCTACTCTCTTTTCCCAAATGCTCAGCACTTTTCCAGCACGCTATGTAATATGCCGACTTCCTAAGCTTGTTGCTGTCCTTTGGTATCTTTACTGGAAGCTCAGCACCACCGTGGCTGGGATCATCCTTGGTTTCATGCTCCTAGGGGCAGCCCTGGTGTGGAGTAGGCACTTAATTCATATTTATTATGTATGCTGGCATGTATGTAGCTATGCCCCCTTCTCTTGGCCCCTGTGTCCTGGTCAGGTGTGTTGTTACCCTTTTGATGCTCTGATGGAAAAGCCCAACAGACGCAATGTATGGCAGAAGCCATGATATTGGCTCACAGTTTCAGAGAGTTAAGCCCATGTTTGCTTGACCCCAGGGGCTTGGACAGGATTATGGTGATAGGGATGTGAAGAGGCAATGGGCTTCACAGTGGATTTTAAGCAGCCAGGCATACTATACCCTCAAGGACCACCCCCCTACCTCCTCCACCCCGTTACTTCTAGCTAAGGCTGGCTTCTAATTTTTTTTTTTTTAATACTCTCTCAAAAGAGTGCCACCTTCTGGAGATACTAAACATTCAACAAATGAACCTGTGGGGGTTTCAGATGGAAACTATACATAATACCAGGCAGGGCAGACAGGTCTGTGCTCAAGAGGTCCCTCCTGTCAGTTGCTGCTCCACAGGGCTGCTCAGGCATTCTGCTTCCATCTTTGAGTTTGGGAGGGGTCTGTGAGCTTGCTGACATGGGAAAAGATCTGTCTCACTGCTGGCTTTACGACTTCACGCCGATTAAGCATTATGATTTAGTGATGGATAACCTATCTCCTCTGCTCTCATAAGAGAGATGGAGGAAGGCCCCCTTCCCGACTCTGCCCTTCCCACATGCACAGTGGCAGCTTCAGACTCCAACATCTCTGATGGTGTGGCACCAATAGTACTGCCTGCTCTGGCCATGAATAACACGCCTTGACCGGCAGTCTTTCATGCAGGGCTCCTCTGTATTTCTTACTGTGAGGGGAAGTAGATCTATGCCAGCACCTTCAATTGGAACACGCTTGACCCAGTTTCATCATTTGCCTTTCAGTGTTGTCTGTGGTGTTACTTTATGTTGCCACATTGGAAACTCTGCTCAAGTTGACTAAGCTAAAAGCAGCCTTGTCCTGCCCGTGGGTGAGTGGTTTCTAGTGTTCACGAGAGTGGTGGGTTTAAACGAACACGTTTGAATTTTGGTTGCTTCAACCAAATTCTCCCTTCTAGGTAATGTCTTCCTTTTGAAGCCCAGGAAGATAATCCACATATTAAACAACAGACTTTCCAAAAGGTAACATGTGGTCTGTTGTAGGCACTATTTTAACTCTGCACCTCTGGAGGCTAGTAGTACAAACTTTTGATTGATATGACAAAAATTCACAACAGAAACAACTTAAGGGAGATAGAGATGTATCTCGGCTTATGATTTCAGAGGGTTCAGCCTGTGGTCTCTGGGCCTGTGCCCTTGGTCAGAAGCATGTGGCAGGTGGTAGCTAGTCAAATTACCTTGGACAGCGATCAGAAAGCATGACAGAAACTGGGATGCTATACCCCCAAGGCCCCGCCTCAGTGACCAACTTCCTCCAGCTGGCCTCCACTTGTCCTGAGTGCCCCCCACCAAGAGTTCCCCCAGCTGGAGACCAAGTGCTGAGCATTTGAGCTAGAGGGGACACTCACTCTTGCACAGTCACTGTGGGTCAGGTGGTTCTACGAAGGTTGTGGATGTGAAAGATGAGGTATAGAAAACTAACTTGCCCAGGCAACTTTAAGTAACATATGTGAGGATACTCAGGTAATGAGCAAGAGCCATTCATGGATTTTAGCTCAAGAATCTAAGCCAACTCTCTGAGTCTCCAACCTAGAGCAAATCAGTTAACTTTGTTCATTTATTCATTAATATTCTCTCCCCACTGTGTGTGAATGTGTGTGTGTGTGTGTGTGTGTGTGTGTGTGTGTGTGTGTAAGCACAAGCTTGGCACAAGTGTTGGAGTCAGTGGACAACTTTCATGAGTTGGTAACATCTGACTTTATAGTGGGCGCCATAAACATACCCAGGGATGGTGGCAATTCCCAACTATGGCATCTTTCCTTAAAGGGTATTGTTGTTGTTGTTGTTTAATGAACCTGTTAAGTAGCCAAGGATAGACTTGAACTCATGATCTTTCTATTTATATTCCAAGTGCTGGGATTGGAGATGTGTGTCCCCTATACCCACTCTCTTTCAAGAGTTCGTCAAGCAGTAACATTCTGAGTGGTCTGCTTTTTCCTGCATTAAGGTTGGCTTAATTCGGTGGTTCTCAACCTGTGGGTCTCAAACCCCACAGGTCACATATCAGCTATCCTGGATATTAGATATTTTATTACAAGTTATAATAGTAGCAAAATTGCAGTTATGAAGTAGCAACAAAATCATTTTGTAGTTGGGAAGGTCACCACAACTTAAGGAACTGTATTAAAGGGTCACAGCATTAGGAAGGTTGAGAATCACTGGTATAATTTGTTTTAAGATTGATTTTAGTTATAAAAATATTTGTTAATTTTATTTTATGTATGAACATGTTACCTGCATGAACGTATGTGTTCTGAGAGCGGGCTTGGTGCCCATGGATGTCAGAAGAGGGCATCAGATTTTCTGGTACTGGGGCTAAAAATGTTTGCGAACCTCATGTGAGTACCTTCAGAGGCCAAAGGAGGGTCTTGGATCTCCTGGAGTTGGCATTATGGATGCTTATGAGCTGCCACGTAGG
Organism: Mastomys coucha; assembly: GCF_008632895.1. Lineage (NCBI taxonomy): Eukaryota > Metazoa > Chordata > Mammalia > Rodentia > Muridae > Mastomys > Mastomys coucha. The sequence continues at coordinate 27,048,465 of NW_022196904.1, forward strand.
TGCTGGGAACTCAATGCAGGCTCTAACCATTAATCTACCTCTCCAGCTCCATCTAATTTAATTTTAGATGGAGCTTTATGGTGGTATTTGGTCATGGTCTAAAGTGTAGCTCATGGTTCTTCATCCAAACTCAAGGCCTTTATGAGATCTCCACTGGAGGTCTGGGACTTCATGAAATTTCTCTAGCGTGGCCCATACCTTAATGCTTTTTTTATGAAGCCTACACACTGGCTTTTACTGCTCAAAAAAAAAAAAAAAAAAAAAAAAAAGCTTCCTGTGTTTCAGCCAGATCTGCAGAGTTCTAGAGCCTCTCTTTATGCCTATTGTTTATTATTCTTTTCCATGAAACACAGCCTCTTCACCACCCTGGGACCCTACCCTCACCTGCTCAAGACAGTATAGCAACTGTATCTCATGTGTCCCCGCACTTACACACATTCGAAAAAGCTGCTAGAGGAAGAACCCAGAGAAATAATGGGGTTCATCTCATCGGTCTGCTTTTCTTCAAAGCCCAGGACTGCCTGCTGTTCAGGGACTGTGAACAGTCGCTTCATAGATTTGTCTGGCCTTACGGTTGTTTTTGGCAGGAGGGTAAGTCTCATAGCAGTTTTTCTGGCAGGGCTGGAAGCTGGAGTCCTCCAATATTTCTTAAATGAGATATTATTTGAAATATAAATGCTGATATTTATTTGCTTGTTTCTTTGTTTTAAAGTTTAGCAAAATTTTATTAATTAACAGATGGATAAGATGCGACTTTAACTCTTCCCCTGCCACTTGGATGACATTTAATAAACTAACTTCATTAACATGGGCAATACAGTTTATTGCTTATACAAAGTACTAAAGAACCCGTCTTGGATTCTTTAGTAGCAAGAGAGCTGGCCTTAGCTTTGGCTGTGCTCCTAATCATTGGTGCCAACACAGACGCTGGCCTCAGTTTCCCCACCTGTAACATGAGCTGAGTGGGCTTTATGTCTTCAGGTCCCTGTAATGAGGGTTACATCAAATGCCAGCATGACATTTGCTCTCTCCCAACAGCTAACTTTCTTCAGAGGGTGAAACACAGATAATCTGGATATGCAAGTTGTCCGAGTCACAGGAACAGGCAGAGAACTGAAATCTTGGGAGAGAAAAGCTGAATTTTATGAATTGGTAAATTTTGTATGAAAACTTTTGATCCTTATAATTCCTATGGAGCAGTCTTATCCTCTCTATTTCCCAGATTGAAGAACTGAGGGTCAGAGAGACTGCAGAAAACCTCAGAAGGAACACAGTAGCCCAGGCCTCCACAGCTTGCTGAACACAGTAGCCCAGGCTTCCCCAGCTTGGTGTTTTTTATGCTAACACTGTCAGGAGAAAGCTGCCCTAGTCCCAGGGGCTTTGCAAGAGACCTACACTTTGTCTTTAGTATAAAATCCAACTTGATTTTCTTCAAGAACATTCAATTACGGGCCTTTCACAGGTCAGGGGTCTGAGGTCTCAGGAAATTGCCCAAAGCAACCTTCACAAATAATAAGGGAAGCCATGATTCTTTCATTAGTGAATATTTATTTCACAAGATGAGGGTCTCTCTAGGCCTTTGTGCACATGTGTGTTCTTATTGTGCTTGGCCACACCTGCTGCTCTGTGTCACCGTTGCCTTCCTCCCCCTTTCCTAGTCCACCTCTCTAAGAGTCCATGTTTTGCTTTCATGTTCTCCTGACATCATCTTGTATCTACAGGAGGAAAAAACAAACAAACAAACAAACACACAAACCCATGCTGCATCTCTTTGTGAGACTGGTTTATTTCACTTAACACGACGGCCTTCAGTCTCATCCATTTCTGAACGAGCAAGGTGATTTCCTTTATTATACTTGAACAACACTCATCGTGCTTGTAGTTAGCACTTCCTTTATCCGTTGGTCTTCCAGTGATGGGCATTGACATTCATGGGTCTGCAGGGACCTTTCTAGTAATCTGCCTTTGGTTCTTTGGCTTGTGTACTCTGGAGGGTCCTAGCTTGATCCTATGTGAGTCTTATCTTTAATATTTTGAAGAGCCTCTGGACTGATTTCCACACTGGATGTACTCATTCATATTTTTTGCCATTTACAAAGAACCTCTGGCTGTCTCCCATGGTCCACATCTACTCTTTTGGTTGAATCTTAGGAGCAGAAATAAATGACCTATACAGAAGGGTGCTCTTGTTGTTGGAAGCACAAATTGGAAACCCTGGTTTTTGTCTACTGAAGATGAACATGTGACCTCAGATTTCTTTTCCTGCAGAGAAACCCAACAGAAATCTCTGCACAAGCACCAGAATGTTCATAATACACCTAAAAGAGGCTGGAAAGATGGCTCTGTGGTTAAGAACATTGGCTGTTCTTCCAGAGGACCTGAGTTTGATTCCCAGCACCCACATTATGGCTCCCAGCCACCTGTAACTCTAGTTCCATGGGATTCTGATGCACTCTTCTGGCCTTCAGAGGTACTGCATGGACATGCTGCATGTACATGCATGCAGGCAAAACTTATACAGACAAGTAAGATGAAAGTAAATAAATCTTTAAAAAATAAGTATTAAAAAATACCAAAACATCCCCATGAAAAGATTGAATATATAAACTACAGGATATTCATATAAAAGATTATTAAGTGATAAGAAAAATGAAGGAACTAGTTTATTGAGTGACTCTTTTTTATTCCTTGAGAATTTCACACATGTATATAATGTGTTTTGATCAGCACCCTAACTCCTTCACCTCTTTTGAAGGAAGAAATCTAGGCTCTGTGGCATTCACTGTGAAACTCCACTCATATAAAAATCTTCCAATTAAGAAAAGCTTGAAGTGTGTTGAAGACAGTAACTACCTTTGGTGGCAGGGTGAAGGCCTAATTGGCAGAGGGCCCAAAAGAGATACTGTTCTATTTCTTAGTTTTAATAATAGTCACTTGAATGTACCTACTTTGGGAAAACAAATTTAGGATGCACTGCCCATATGGTAAGACAAAACAAAATAAAACAAACAAACAAACAAACAAAACCCAACCAACCAACCAACCAATCAACCAAACAAAAACTAAATGAATGGGCTAATCAGTGGTTAGGAGCACTTGCTGATCTGGCAGAGGACCTGAGTCCTAGTACCTACATGGCAGGCTCATGACCATCTGTAACTCCATTTCCAGGTGATACAATACCCTCTTCTAGCCTCTGAGGGCCCTAGGCATGCATACACATACATGTGGACCGTCTTAGGGTATCTATTACTATGATGAAAAATCAGGATCGAAGGCAACTTGGGGAGGAAAGGGTTTTACTTACACTTCCATATTACAGTTCATCATCAAAGGAAGTCAGGACAGGAACTCAAACAGAGCAGGAACCTGCAGGCAGGAACTGATGCAGCAGCCACAGAGGAGTGCTGCTTACTGACTTGCTCCCCATGGCTTGCTCAGTCTGCTTTCTCATAGAGCCCAGGACCACCAGCCCAGGGCTGGCACCACCTACAGTGGGCTGGGCCCCCTTTATCCATCACTAATTAAAAAATGCTCTATATTGTCCACAGGCCAATCCAGTTAGGACATTTTTTTTCCAATGTTCTTTTTCCCAAAATGAGTTGGTCTTGTTTCAGATTGACATAAAACTAGCCAGCACATAGGCAGAACACTCATATTTATAAAACAAAAATAAGTATATCCTAAGAAAAGAAATGATAAGTGGTTCATTGTTAAAACAATGGTGCCTGCATGTGTATAGTAGAGGATTACAAAGTCGAGCATCAGTGGAAGGAGTGGCCCTTGGCCCTGTGAAGGTTCTGTGCCCCAGTGTAGGGGAATGCCAGGGCCAATAAGTGGGAGAGGGTGGAGTGGCAAGCAGGGAGAGGGGGGAGGCAACAGGGGTTTGTTCTTGTTGTTTTTTGGGTTTTTTTTTTTGGGGGTTTGCTTTTTTTTGTTTGTTTTGTTTTGTTTGTTTGTTTTTTGTTTTTGTTTTTGAGGGGAAACTGAGAAAGGAGAAATCATATGACATGTAAATAAAGAAAATATCTAATAAAAACAAAACAAAAAACAAAACAAAAAAACAATGGTGCTTTGAGCCAGCAGCTTAAGGCCAGCTATGGATGAAAGAAGGTGCTGTTCCTACTATCACCCACCGGCCAAGCTCTCCCAGCAGTCAAGCTTGCATAGCAACCTGCAGAAGTGATGAAGTTACTCATTTACTGACCCTTAAAAATGAACAGGACATACAATGCAGACGACCCATGTACAACCTTTGCTGAGAAACTGAGAAACGATAAACATAAGAGGCAGGTGATGTGTATGGTTGTGTCGTTGTTACTCAGCCAATGAGAACACAGAGGAGGGATTCGTGTCCTGGGCTGTAAAAGCTGCTCTTGGCTCTGCTGCTGTGTGCCTGACCAGTGTCCCTGACTTTGCAAAGCCTCACTCACTTTAGCTACGACACTCAGCGCTCATTGCTCTCTCTGTGCAGGGTCTTCCTTCCCCATAGACTGTCTCTATGTACTTATTTATTTACTTGTCTCTAGTACAGATGTTGGAACCTAGGGTCTCACTCTTTAGGCATGTGCTCGAATACTGAGCTACACCCCAAAATTAAGTTTAATGAAGACAGAAGAAGAGCTATAACTAATTAAGACATTGAGTCCTTTCTTAAAATATTTTTGGTTTCCCCGTCTCTGTATGTCTTACAGCAATTGCCTAATCTGCTTTGTCATGAAAGAAAAAAAAAGTAAAATATGCACGAGGCATAGACACATGGTGGCATTCATATCATTCAGTGAATGACATTCTGGATCTTAATAGACAGAAAATTAATCTCTGGTAGATGTCCAGTTTTGTGCCGGCATCACATTCTCTTGACATGGGCAGACACAATAGAAAAGCACAGAGCATTCAGCACCAAAAGGGGCTCTGTCCTGGGTTTGAGCTCATGACTCAACTCTGGGCTTCTTGGTCTGAGGAATGAAAAAATTTGGGATCAACTCAAGACTGAATGTTATGCTAATTTTTTGGAAGGCAGGATAAGGGAGAGGGAGAAGAAAGTGGGCAAGGAGCAGGGGTACTGGGGTGGGCTCCCATGCTCTGTAGTGGGTGTGACTTACCATCTGAATCTTACCCTCTGAACACACATTCCTCTCAGTTTGGCCCTTGGAGTGGAGTGCATAAGAACTTCTCAGCACACACAAGCTTTGCTCTGACATTCCAGGGAAGAACCTGTAATCCGGTTGCAACTAATCCATGTACCCTGTCTGGGTAGCTAAAGCAATTGATTTGGGTGCTGTACAAGGCAATATCTACATGAGCTTTGTTTGGGACTCAGGTCTGAGTATTGTGTACTGGTGGATGGCTATTCCAGGTGATCCTCAGGTTGTCAGCTTCTGGCATTTTTTTTCCTAAATGCAAAAGCTTAATACATGCGTGGGCTGATATATTTTCTTTACTGCCAGCCCTTCTAAGCTGGGGTTTCCTTTGTCTGTGATGGAATGTGTCCCCATTGTTCTGCTCCCCTGTTCTCTGACTCACCTGCATATGCTCTGAATGTAACCTCACAAAAATGATAATATTACGTGGGCAACGTCTATGGGCTGTGGAGAAAAATCCTAAGAGTTCCAGAGCTTAGAAATGGTATCTGGCTTCATGACATTGAAAGTGAGGATGGGGACAGTGAGGACAGTGAGAGTGAGGATGGGGACAGTGAGGACAGTGAGAGTGAGGATGGGGACACTGAGGACAGTGAGAGTGAGGATGGGGACACTGAGGACAGTGAGAGTGAGGATGGGGACACTGAGGACAGTGAGAGTGAGGGTGGGGACACTGAGGACAGTGACAATGAAGATGGGGACATTGATGACAGTGACAGTGAGGATGGGGACACTGAGGACAGTGACAGTGAGGATGGGGACACTGAGGACAGTGAGAGTGAGGATGGGGACACCGAGGACAGTGACAGTGAGGATGGGGACACCGAGGACAGTGACAGTGAGGATGGGGACAGTGACGATAGTTTTCCTTGTCTGGCTTTGGTGACTTATTTTTGTTTTATCTTACTGTGTTTTATTTTGTTATGCTTTATGTTTATATATTAGTGCCCTGTTATTTTCTAATGAGAGAGAGTGTGTCTGGTTGGCATAGGAAGTAGGGAGGAACTTGAAGATGTAGAGTAAGTACTTGCTGTATCAGGATATACTATAGTAGAAAAAAATTAACAAAAGAAAAGAAAAATGAAGACACTAGATTTTAGTCCACCAAATTCTTTTACCAGTGGTATGAAAAGACAGATATTATGACCAAAGCAACTTATAGAAGAGTTTATTTGGGGCTTACAGTTCAGAGGGTTAGAGCTCATGACCATCATGGTGGGTGGTATGGCAAGAGCCAAGCAGACAAGGTACTAGAGTAGTAGCTGAGAACCACAGGCATGACGTGGGAGTGGTTCATGGACTTTTGAAACCTCAAAGCCCATCCCCATTGATGCACCATCTCCAACAATGCCAAACTTCCTAATCTTTTCCAAACAGTCCAACATCTGGGACCAAGTTCTCAACATAGGCACCTGTCTTAGGGTTTTATTGCTGTGAACAGACACCACTACCAAGGCAACTCTTATAAGGACAACATTTAACTGGGGCTGCTTACAAGTTCAGAGATTCAGTCCATTATCATCAAGGCAGGAACATGGCAGCATCCAGGCAGGAGGAGCTGAGAGTTCTACATCTTTGTCTGAAGGCTGCTGGCAGAATACTGACTTCCAGGCAGCTAGAAGGAGAGTCATATAGCCCACACTCACAGTGACACATCTACTCCAAGAGGGCAACGCCTTCTAATACTGCCACTCCCTGGGCTGAGCATAGACAAACCACTATAGCACCTACAGTATCATTCACATTCAAATGGCTACAATAAGGGACAATGAGTGTATGTGCATATGTGTATCCCTCTTCCATCTTGCCTCACTGAGACAAGGTGTCATTATGTAGCTCACGTATGGCCTTGAACTTGAGACTCTCCTGACTTAGCTTCCTGAGTGTTGGAATTATAGTGATGATCCACCACACAAGCTATGTGTATGTTATTTAGAGATTTTCTAATTAAAAAAAGGAAAATAAGAGTAAAAAAATCTAAACTGTGAGATGGCTTAGTATTCTGCACCCATACACATACTGAGCACAGTAGTGTGAGTCAATCAGTAATCTAGTGCTGGTGTGCATGTGTGTCACATGTGCTGGTGTGCATGTGTGTGTCATGTGTTGGTGTGTATGTGTGTGTCATGTACTGGTGTGCATGTGTGTGACATATACTAGTGTGCATGTATGTGACATGTGCTGGTGTGCATGCATCATGAGCTGATGTGTATATGTGTGTCATGTGCTAGTGTACATGTCTGTGACATGAAGAGAAATAGTTCCCTGGAGCTCATGGTTGACCATACTAGCCCATAAGCAAGCTCCAGGTTCAGTGAGCAACCTGTCTCAAAAACAAGGTGGAGAGTGATAGAGGAAGACACTTAATTTTGACCTCTGATCTCCACAGGCAGACACACATACACACATACATAAACACATACATACACACACATGCACACATACAGACTCATATACATACACACTCACACACACTCATACACACACACTCATACACATACACATATGCACACATATACACATACACTCACATACATAAACACATAATACACATATGCACATACACTCAAATTGCTCAGACAAGCACATAAATACATACATGTGATGCATACAATACATAAATATACAGACATACAGACACACAGATAGATAGATAGATAGATAGATAGATAGATAGATAGATAGATAGGTGATAGATAGATAGATAGACCAACCAATGGTCAGATGGATGGACAGACAGATTGACGGATCACTTTTCTTTCAAACAAACAGACAAGCAAATATCTATTTAATTTTGGACCAATCACCAGTTTCCTTTAAAAACGAGTTACAGTTATGACTTGTAGGAAGGGCAGGAGTTTGTGCACTGGAATTGGAGGTTACTGCAATATTCCAGGGTGACATGATGGGCATCACTGAAGAACTGCTGGAAGGTTTGACTTGGTCTGTGGAAACAGCTGGAAGGAGAAGGCAACAGAGGAATAGGGTGGCTCCTTTGTGCCAGTGGATAGGGACCACTTGTTTGCTGGACTTGCATCCGGAGCTCTGGTGAGAACCTGTCTCTCTAGGGATGCTTTCTACCTTGTGTACCACCCTTGCCACATTCCCTGTGGATAAAGCCTATTTCTCCCCTCAGACTGAGTGGTGGTACTCAGAAGAATGTCAGTATGAGGCTGGGAGGGCTGGGGATGTAAGGAGTGGAGACAGGACCACAAGCCACACCTGTGTCGGAATGGTCCTTTCTTCATTCTTGCCAGCAGTATACATACAGTAGGTGCTCATTGTGTGCCACCACTGAAAAACATATCCTCATCTGGCTTGGAGATGTGAAATTCTCTCTGCCTCACCCCTCTTCCTTATCTCTTAATTCTGTTTGCATCTCAGGTTCCTTCTGGGTCCTTGGTAGACTCCGACTTTGGAGGGACAAACCGGAATCTAATTCTAAATTCTGGATTTGCCAGTGCCTGACAGATGTGGAGGAATCATGGACTACCTTGGTTTCCCCCTCATTCAGAATGGGCACTGTACTTCCTGTTACTCTTGCAGATAGATATGGGGAAGGCTGTATACAAACCCCTCACTGTAATTAGCATCATCATATAACTTTTATTAGCGCCCTCCATGATCACACACTTCTAAAGACACACTCTAGGAAGAGGGAATGCAGTGAGAGCAGCATCTACCTGCAACCTTGGGTTAGACAAAAAAAAAAAAAAAAAAAAAAAAAAAAAAAAAAAAAAAAAAAAAAAAAAAAAAAAAAAAAAAAAAAAAAAAAAAAGAAGAAGAAGAAGAAGAAGAAAAAATCCTATTCTCTCTGCTCTTTTCAAAGAGGACTTGATATGATCGGGTCATTGCATGTAAAATGCTTTAAGAATCTGGTCAGCACTTCATCATTTTAAAATTCAAACATTTCTGAGTCCTTTCTTCCCTCACCCTGTTCATATTTATCTTCTTGGTCTTGCCTTCATCGGGCACCACATTTGTATTGATAAATTGTAGGTAGCTGGAGATGTATTGATGGGATGGAGACAGCTCAAAATGGAGACTGCTGTGGCTTTGCATATCATTACACCTAGCTAGCTTTTTGCCTCCCGAAAGCTGTCGATTTGTGCGTTATTGCTATTCAGGCTGATAAATGACAGTAATTGTTCTTAAGTTGAAGATCTGGTTTAATATGCTGTCTGGCCTGGGAATTTCCTGAGCGCCAGGGTTAAACTAGTTCGCCACTAGAGCTAGCAAAATGGCCTATTTTTTTCATCACAGACTATAGAGTTAATTGAATTACTTGTTCTTCATGCAATTTGTAGCCTTGCTTCTAAAGAGACCGTGAACTGCAGTGGGAGGGAGAAGCATTCTATGGGGGCTCAGGGTAATCTTGGGCTCTGCTTCAAGGACATGCCCCCACCATGTTCTAAGCACCGGATAGCTTTCACTGTATAAGCTCAGTTTGCTCTTTGTTTTCTCGACTTTCACATGACCAGACGGTGTAGCGTTACTGGGGCCACATATGGACCCATTCACTGCTGGTAATCTCTTGACACCCCTTTCCCTGGCTGGAGAGAGAAGCCAAGGCCAGGCGACGATCACAGCTGTTTGCCATTGTTCCTTGTTGTGTCCAAGTCTACCCCATCTACATACTTCTACTGCTGTAGAGGGTTTTGTCTTTTCTGGGGTGTGCATGCTTGTGCGTAAATGCCACGTAAATGCCATGTGTGCAAGCCCATGATGGTTGCCCTTTACCGCCCCTCTCTAGTTTTTGAGACAGGATCTCCCACGGATCCCAGAGCTTGTCCAACAAGCTTCTTGTTCCTGCCTTCCTCCCTCCCTAGTGTTGACATCACACGTTTCTGCCATGGCTCTGAGCTTTCTAAAACCATTATTTTTATGTGGGTAGTGGGTGTTGAACTCAGGTCGTCATGCCTGTATGACAGGGGCTTTACTGAGTGATCCATCTCCTCAACCCTGGCTCTCCCAGGCTCTTTCAAACTGCCCTTTAGCATGGAATGGTTGCTTGTATAGCTGTTGTCCTCATGGTAACTCCACAGCTCAGCTCAGCTCGTGAGCTCATCCCATGGGTGGACTCTGACTAACAGTTCTACCTCGAAGGATTTTTAAGCCAGCATTTCTAAGTAGATGTGACCATGGCTGAATGAATTAGTTACAGGAACTTGAAGAGGACCATCTGCTCCATCCCAAGGAATGTCTCCCCTGCTCCTGCTGTACGTCAGTGTCCATACCATACTCCTGTTATTACGATATTCCTGGCTAATTTTCCACCTGGAAAGAGTGAACCCCAAAGCAAAGGCAGAGCACATAAGAGATCTCACATGTCCTATGTACAACACCTTTAAGACCGTTCCCTAAGACACCAGTGGGATGCAAATTGCCAGATTCGTTTCTGTCTGGAGATCAATGTCCCTGTCCCCAACAACTCTTGCCTTTGTCATCCTCCTGGAAATGTAAAATTCGTTTGAAAATTACATATTTTCAAGCCTTTGGAGAATCAGTCTTTGATATCTGTGTTAGTTGTTTTTCAGTGCTGGGGCTAAAATACCCAATGGGGCGACTAAATGGAGGGGTGACTGGTCTTTAACTTACAGTTTCAGGGGACTGTAGACTGTCATGGCGGGGAAGGGATGCGTTAGTGCAGTGGGAACATATGAACAGCCCTCACATGGTAGCAAACAGAAGTGGTGAATACGGAGGAAGGTCTGCTCACAGCAACTCCTTTCTCCACCCAAGCCCCACTGCATTGAAAATTGTGTTATAAGTGGGGGTTGATTGTTCAAAACATGGACCTGGGGGTACATTTTGAATCATACCCTAATAATGTTATGAGTGGATAACTGTGGGAACAGGGCTAAGATGGGGGTGGGGTGGGGAGTATAAGAGGCGGCGGAGTCACATAACGAATCCCGGGAATCAGGACTCTGGGGAGCAGTGTCAGGGTGCAGATCTGAGTCCGCTACATACCACATATGCTTAGATACAGTGTCTCAGCCAATCTTAAACCCACAAGTCCTCAGCCAACCCGGTCTTGCCACACTGTCATTGTGCCCCAGTGAAAGCTCAGTGTGCTGAGGTAGCTCAGGAGTTGGGGGAAGCATCATCACTCACTAGGACTCCTGGACACAGCCATGCCCCCTGGTCCCTTTCTGCTATCTCATCAGTGTTCTGGGAGCCATCTTAGATCTAATCACACATATGGCAGAGCAGGATTCTTTGAAGGGTTGCAGGACCTAGATTTCCACCCCACATTTTCCTTCACAAGGTTGACCTCCACAACCCCGTAGACTATCTTCTCTTCCTTTCTCTGGCTGGAAGGGAATGTTATGTACCAAAGGATATCCAACAGCCTACTTAATCATTTATCCTGGTTGGGTTCAACTTAAGAAGGGTTTCGGGGTGGGGCCTGAGAGGTAGCCCAACAGTTCAGAGCATGCACTGCTTTTCCAGAGGACCCAGGTTGGACTCCGAGCCCCAACGCAGAGTGCCTCCCATGTGGAATGCCAGCCAGGGGAGTCTGATGCCCTCTTCTGGCTCCTTTGAGCACTGTACTCATGTACACATGTTCACATACATATAGAATTAAAATGAAAATAAATCTTACTTTAAAAAATAAGTGATATGAGCGAGTGTTTTGCCTGCATGTATATGTATGCACCACACAAGTGCTTGGTGCCTGCAGAGGCTAGGAGTTACTATTAGAGCCCTTGGAACTGGAGTAAAATATGGTTATGAACCATTATATGGTTGCTGGGAACTGAACCCTGGTCCTCTGCAAGAACAATTCATATTCCTAGCTGCTGATCCGTCTCTCTAAGCCCAATAAAAATTAATCTTAAGAAATGTCTGAGATGTACTTTGTGTGCCCGTTCTGTGATGCCAGTTCTCATATTTGCTCATTGGAGCAGGGCAGAGGGAAGGGACCCATGTTGGAGGAATGGAATAGAGAAAAGGCCCTCATGTCAGGGCATCGATCACTTCTCATAGTGAAAACCCATACACATCCGTCCTTCACTCCCTGATGGGTTATGGGATAATGAAAGGAGATTGCTTAAAATGTCAACCATCTGGGTCTGTTGGTAGCACTGTCTAGAAGGGAATCCTCATGTAATAGAACTTCTGGTCAGAAACAAACGCTTTCCAGACAGAGCTATAACTCCAGCGATTTCATACAGAGGCGTCTAACACTAATGGGGCTGGTGCCGTTCGCGTGATAACACTTTACACACGAAGAGATCATTTTTCCCAGTCAGTAAATAAAAAATGCGAGTGCATATGGCTTACCCTGCCTGCTTCCTATCCAGCACCTCAGAAATTACTGCTTCACACCTTTCCTAGACTAGAGGGAGGAAAGACATTTGTTTCTCTCCTATCTACTCCTTCCTTCCTGGGGTAGATGATGCTCCTCAAGGACTATCAGTCACCTGTGGTATTGTGTGTGGAGGGGGGACGTTACCGAGGGCCAGGGCCCCTCAGCCTCTACTGCCTGTTGGGGGACTGATCAGTTTTGGTGCTGCCTGACACCTGGGCTTCATTCAGCTTGGTGAGTTTGAGGTGTGAGATATGTCCCACTGGTGGCCTGAGAAATGCTGTAGAGACCTGACTACGACACTGAACTCAATGCAATCTCTCCTCTAATCTGCTTCCAGGGCTCCTGATTGTGTCAGGAGACGGGATTCTTGGCTCAACTATTCCTTTAGCACCTGCCTCTTTGCATTTGCTGACCTCTCTTTATTCGGCAAACCGATGGTAGATGCTGGATTCAGAGCATTCTGCAGGCTACAGGACTCAGCTAGCGCTAAATAACGCCACTTAAAATGGCATTTACTGTATCATTTCATTGTATTTATGACAAGTGATACTGATTTCCCTTTACGGTCATGATAAAGATTCCTTCTAAATAAATTTCTTTAAATAAAGAGACTCAGAGAAATGTTGAGTAAATAAGACAGTGATGTTGGTTTGTAGGAGGGATCCGAAGGTGCCATGAGACTGGTAGTAGCCTGGGAAAGGGGCTGGGTGGCTGTCCCAGCAACTCCTGTATTGTCTCAGGAATCAGTGTGGCTCTGCATGGATTCAAAGCTATTTAAAAACACGCTGCTCGTACAATTATTGTGGGCCAATTAAAAATAAAACTTACACCCCCGCCAAGCCCCAAAGACATGATGAATGCTTGGAGTGATGGATATGCTAATTACCTTGATTTGATTATCACAGAAGGCATGCATGTATCGAAACACCACACTAAACTTAGAAATATGAACAATTGCTATGTGTCAATTAAACAAATTAAAAACCACTGAAAGCTATGTGTGGTGGGGAATGCCTCTAATTCTAGCACTTGGAAGGTGGAACTAGACAGGAGGGTTTTGAGTCTGAGGCCAGCATGGGCTAGATAGTAGACCATGTCTTGAGAAACCCCAAACAAAATCCCCAAGCAAAGCAAACTGTCAAACAAGCAATCAACCAATCCCACACTGTTTATTCTGGACTGAAAAAGGAAAAAAAAATGTAACAAATGTTCTTTGTTCAAAATTTGGAATAGGGGCTGGAGAGGTGATAAGCAGGGACTGAAAGGACTTACTGCTCTTTCAGAAGAGTGGGAGTGCTTCCCTGTTCCCGTGTAAGGCGGTTTGCAACCAACTCCAACTCCAGCTCCAGGGGATGTAATGCCCTCTTCTGGCACCCAAGAGCATTGCATGCAAATACAAACACGCTCGCTTGCGTGTGCACACATGCCACACACACACACACACACACACACACACACACACACCTCTTTAAAAACATCCAAGACTTTGTAATATATAGAACACATACACAAATATAAAGGCAGTGAAAGAAAGAAATAAGCCTGTCCTATGAGGGTCTCTAGAAACAGCTTTGTCTTTTAATGCACAATGATGCACAGGCATCCTCGTTTAGGAACAAACTGAGGGGGTGTGGACACACTGTTACAGTCTCACCTCTTTCTTTCTTTTCACTTTCTGAGCTGTGAACACTTCCTCATGTCATGATTTCTGGAATGCCAATTTCTCAACATTTGGTTCAGATAGATCCAAAATTATTCATCAGTGCTCATTGTGAGGCTTTTAGGATACACTGGTGTCCAAATCAAACACTTTGGCCCTCTGAGTTTAAATTCCAGGCACTTTTGGGTGAAACACAATTTATTCAGTCAATTCCTTGGAGCTGGAGACTTAGCGCGATCAATATGATAGGCGAATACTGCCACAACGGCACTCTTCAGCCTCAGCGCACATTTCTGGTGCCTTTGGAGCTGTAGTTCTCAACCTGTGGGTTGCGAACCCTTTGGGGGATCGAATGACCCTTTCTCAGGGGTCACAAATCAGATCTCTTGCACATCAGATATTTATATTACAATTCATAACAGTAGCATAGTTGTAGTTAAAGTAGCAACAGTAATAATTTTCCGGTTGGGGGCCACCACAACATAAGGAACTGTGTTAAAGGATCTCGGTGTTAGGAAGGTTAACAACCACTGCTCTAGAGAAACTGGCAGAAGCAGAAATTGAGGGAAAGGAGAACTTTTCAAGGTCCACTGCCATGTGCACCTTTCTACTCGTGAGCTTGTGAGTATATGTTTGTGCATGGACATGCATGTGTGTGTGTGTAAGTGGAGGTCAGAGGTCAATATCTGGAGTCTTCCTCTTCCACAGTCCACATTTTAAAAAGATATACTTTTATTTATGTGTATGAGTGTGTGCATTTCTGTGCACGCCAGAGAGGGCATGAGGTCTTCTGGATCTGGCGTCTTAGGAGGTGTGAACTGCTTGCTGAGGGGGAGCTGCAGACAGAACTGGGGTCCTCAGGAAGACCAAGCCATAGTCTTTATCACCAAACCATCTCTTCAGCACCCAGTCTCCACTTATCATCAATCAATCAATCAATCAACATTTATTTATTAACTGTTTCTCTCTGTTTTAGTTATTATATGTAAGTACACTGTAGCAGTCTTTAGACGCACCAGAAGAGTGTGTCAGATCTCATTACAGGTGGCTGTGAGCCACCATGTGGTTGCTGGGATTTGAACTCATGACCTTCAGAAGAGCAGTCGATGCTCTTCCCCATTGAGCCATCTCACCAGCCCCTCTTTGTTAAACTTTCTAGCTGGTTAGCCTGGCTGGACAGCAAAGCTCTAGGGATCATCCTGCAGTGCCTCTCAAGTCTGGGATTACAGGTACATCATCACACACAGCCTTTTACACTGCTGCTGGGGCCCTGAACTCAGAGCATTATGTTTGTGTGGCAACCACTTTACCCATTGGGCCATCTCCCCTACCCTTCATGAGTTATTTAACATATGCGTATACCTTTTGCTACAGGGTGTCTTTTTATTTTGTGGGCCCATTTTTGAGTCAGTTTTAACTGTGACCGTCTGACTGTTCTTTATCCATTCCCTATACTAGTCCTTTGCCAGCTATGTGGTTTACAACTGTTTCTTCTTAATACACAAAGTATCTTTTTAGCTTCTTTCTAGTTTTTTTTTTTCAGAGTAAAAGTTTTACCTATCTTTGATGAGGTCCTGTTTATTAGTTTCCTCCACTAGACTTTAGCTTTTTCAGACTACATGACTTAATAACATAAACCAGGATTTCATTAAAAATAGGTATTTCCTAGCTGGACATGGTGGTGAATGTCTGTAGTCCCAGGACTCAGGAGGAGGTTGAGGCAAGAGCATCCTAAGCTCAAGGGCATCCTGGGCTACACAGTGAAATTCTGTCTCCAGGAAAATATCTGTCTCCTGAGGACCTACTAAACACCAAGAGCTTGCTTAGGAGAAGGGGAAAACATGCAGATCTTGCCTCTGTGCAGCTAGAAAGGCACTAAAAATACAATTTCAGGAGCCTGGAGAGACGGCTCAGCAGCTAAGAGCATTTGCTGCTCTTGCAGAGGACCCAAGTTCAGTTCCAATTACCCACATGGTGGTTCCCTAAAGAACATAATTTGTGTAGAACAAAAAGAGCCAGCCAAACACATGGAGTGAACATAAAGGCGGTCTGTGGGTGGGGAGAACTTGGCACTGCGGTGTAGGAAAGCTGAGCGGCATGGAGATCCTGGGTAGCTGGGCCTGAGGTGGGCTGGGGAGCAGTGATGAGGAATCAGACCTTCTGAGAGCAATGGCAGCCTGCTGAGTTTTACTCTGTGAAAGGTTTCATGGATGCTGGGCATGGGCTCAGTGGGGAAACACTTGCCGTGCACACAGGAGAACCTCAGTTCAGATCCCTGGAATTCAACATTCTGGCTGGGTACAGGGCATGTGTCTCTAACTTGGTTTCTCCTGTGATAAAATACTGACCAAAACCAACTTGGAAGGAAAGGGGGCTCTTTCATGTCACAGGTTATGGTCCATCATGGAGGGAACCCAAAGCAGGAACCCAGAGGCAGGAACTGAAGCAGGGGCCATGGAGGAATTCTGGTTATTAGCATACTCAGCATATATATTCTTTTATAGCATAGGTCCTCTGCCTAGGGATTGCACCACCCACAGTGGACTGAGTCATTAGTTAGAAATCAAGAAAATGCTCCAGAGATATATTGAAACTAGCCCACAAGCCAATGTATTGAAAGCAATTCTGAGTTGAGAGCCCTTCCTCCTGGATGTCTTAGAGTCTTTTTCTTTTAATAACTATGTACTTTTTTTTTTTTAAGATTTACTTATTATTTATTTATTACAAGTACACTGTACCTGTCTTCAGACGTATCAGAAGAGGACGTCAGATCTCATTACGGGTGGTTGTGAGCCACCATGTGGTTGCTAGGATTTGAACTCATGACCTTCGGAAGAGCAATCGGTGCTCTTATCTGCTGAGCCATCTCACCAGCCCTGTCTCAGAGTCTTAGTCAGGGTTTTACTGATGTGAACAGACACTGTGACCAAGGCAACTCTTAGAAGTGACAACATTTAATTGGGTCTGGTTTACAGGTTCAGAGGGTCAGTCCATTATCAGCAAGGTGGGAGCGTGGCAGTGTTCAGGTGGGCATGGTACAGGAGGAGCTGAAAGTTCTACATCTTCATCTGCAGGCCTCTAAGAGAATACTGGCTTCCAGACAGCTAGGACAAGGGTCTTAAAGCTCATGCCCACAGTGCCACACCTACTCTAACACCTCCTGGGCTAGGCTACTCAAACCACCACACTTAAGTTGTGTCAAGTTGATAAAAACTGATGAGCACAGAGGTGGAGAGAAG
The DNA here is from genome assembly GCF_008632895.1 of Mastomys coucha. NCBI lineage: Eukaryota > Metazoa > Chordata > Mammalia > Rodentia > Muridae > Mastomys > Mastomys coucha. The sequence goes on from NW_022196904.1 coordinate 27,065,826, forward strand.
AGAATCCCCTGAAACTCACGGGTCAGCTAGCTTGTGCTGTGCTGAATAGCAAAGACACATGGTCTCAAATAAGGTGAAAGGCAAGGAACCATACATACCTGGAGTTGCCCTATGATCTCTATGCTGTTGCACATGCACTCATGTTCACAAATAAGCACACACAAACTGGCGTGTGGATACATCAAGCACACTCAGGCACAAACAGAGTTAAAAAAGAAAGGTCCCACAGGCCATTCACTAAAATGTTCAGAATCTATGGTGTCATTATTTGGTAATCTCAGCTCTCCATTCATGTGAATAAGAAGCTGGGTACCTAGAACAGAGATTGGTCATTACAGATTGAAGGCTAGATCACTCTTGGTTGTTCTGTTTAAGATTGGGTCGTTTCTGGTAGCCCAAGCTGGTCTCAAATTCCCTTCAGCCTGGCATTACAGTGCTAATATTACAGACAGATACCACCATGCCTGTTTTAGAATACTCTTTACTAATAAAAAAAATTTCGCCTTCTCACAAGCCTCCCATATAAATAAAGGTGACCGACAACACCCATGTGGTGGTTCACAACCTTCCACAATGCCCACTCTAGGGGGAATCTAGTGACCTCTTCTGGTCTCAGTGGGTACTGCATGCACATGGCACACATGCCCTCATTCAAGCACACACACACACACACACACACACACACAGAGTAAAAGCAAAACAATGATAAGAAGCAAAACAGAAAATGAAAAGAGAGCTTGTTATAGAGCCCAACGGTACAACACGTGCCTTGAGTGCACAAGACCAGCAAAGTCAAAAACAAACCACAGGGAAAATAAACAAAAGCTCGAAATGGTGGTGGTACAGCGCCTCAAGGAAGAAACACAATGGTGACTCTATCAGATGTGCTAAATGAGTGACAGGAATTGCCAGGGGCCTGAGGTGGGGCTGGCTCGGAAATCTGGGCGAGTGACTTGTGTCTGTTACTCTTTAAAGCTAGTAGGCTTTGTACACAGAAGGTGCTTAAAGATACATGAGGGATTTCCCCCTCTCTCCCGCCCCACCCCCAGATCTGGGTCCCAGAAAGGTGTGTTAAAAAGCAGAGGATAATGTTTTCTGGGTGACTCACATCTCCTCCCAGGAGTCCCCAGATCAAAGGCCACTCTTTTCTGCTGCCCCTCACACCTCACTAGCAATCCCCGGCTCCCACCACTTGTCAGTGGAGAGGATGGGTGCTCGCAGCACAAGCCCCTCCAGGGCTGTATGCTCTGTAAGTTGGCTCTTGGGGAGGGGGATGTGCTGAAGGGAATAGGCCAGTTGTAACACCAGCTGTCTGCACACAAATGGCTTCATTTCAAAATCATGCCACAGACAGGATGAAAAACACCACACTGGAACAAAAGTCAGTGGGAACAAAGACAGAAACCTTCACTGTGGAGCAGAGGGACAATGTGTGTGTGTGGGGGGCTTTGAGGTGGTGTCTGGGGTCTTTTGATGATTAAACTAACAAATAGCCATTAACCACCTGTCTGCCCTCATCCAAGGACAACCAGTGTCCGAGGGTGTGTGTGTTAAAAGCACCTTCTCGATAGCTGGTCTGTCAGGAGAAACTTGGCAAACTGTTGGCTGGAGAACACTGTAAACCTGCCCTTATTTTAATGGAGGCATGGGAAGACAGATGCTGGGTAGTTTCCTCCCATCTCCAGGACTTGATCTCTCCTATCCTGGGTGTTGGGCTAGTCAGTACATGGTGCTAAGCTGGGGTGCCCTGGGAAGTATTGTGGTAGTCCACTCCTCTAATATATATGCTTTTAAAAAACAGACACGGCTCAAAAGAAACGGGGAGTGGTTCTCACCATTTCAGGTTTTTTTTTTAATAGTATCTGTTATTTATTCTTTGAGGAGTTCATACACGCATATAATGTATCTTGATCATGGCTGCCTCATTCCCAGCCCCTGAGCACCCTCCAAACCTCTCCTTCCCACTTTTCACAGTCTCTCTTTTACTCCCACCCCCAAACCCACCGAGTCCAAATAGTGTTGACCGATCTTGCTGGTTTGAAATTATGCAGGCTCATGAGTGCAGCAGCTAGGTCACATCCAGAAGCCAGCGGTTCACGCCTCAGCTCCCATCCTCTCTGGCAAGAGCTTACCTTGTTTCTGCCTGCTCTTCGGCAATGTCCCCTGAATTCCCATTGTGGTGTTCGAAAGGTTTCCGAAGTGCCTAATGGGGAGGAGGACCTTAATTATAGTCATCGGGCAGCCAGGGTAGAAGTAGGGACCACAGAATGCAGGATAGTGGTTCAGAAGGAATCTCTCACTGTGTGCACAACCTGACACTTCCCCCTTTTTCTGAGCAGGTCCCTGATGCTTAGCCAGTGTTGTTGGAGGCATTGGCAGATGTCTGCTCCAGGTCTGTGTAGGCTTGGATCCTGGAGGGACTGCACTAAGACACTGTCCTTGTTCTGCCAGTCCCTCTTTCCCTAGGTGGCCCATGAGTAGTTTGAAGGCGGAGTAATGTTTCATTCTGTACACATCTTCTTGGGTGTGATAGAGCAATGGGTACAAAGCAGGCACTAGTTAACTTTGGGAAATGGTGCTAGGTGCACTGTCCTTTCTTTCTTCTTCTTTTTTTAAAAACTAATTTTAAAAATTTTAAGTGTGTGTGTCTCTCTGTGTGTCTCTGTGTATATGCATGTATGTGTATGTGTGTGTATGTGTGTCTCTTGTGTGCATGTATATGTGTCTGTGTGTCTGTGTGTATATGCATCTCTCTGTGTGCATGTATGTCTCTCTGTGTATATATGTGTGTGTGTCTGTGTGTGTCTCTGTGTGTATATGAGTGTCTATATGTGTGTGTATGTGTGTGTGTCTGTGTGTGTGTATGTGTGTATAGACCAAAACAGGGCATCGAATCCCCTGGGCCTGGAATGACAGGTGGTTTACTGTCTCCATACCCGGGGCTGGAAACCAATCTGGGATCCCCTGGAGAAGCTGCAAGTGCTCTTACCCACCGAGCCATCTCCCCTGCCCTCTTTGCAATCTCTTTCTTTGCTCTTGCCTTGGACTCAACATTCACTCCTTCAGCCAGCTTGTCTGGGGCCATCTCTGCATGCCTGGTGTATTGCCACATGAAAAGGAGGCAGAGAGGCAATAATTCAGCTCCCTGGGTGGGGGCTGGGTCTGCCTGGGGCACGTCTCCAGGGTTGTGCGACTGCCTTTGGCTTGAGTAGAATGACCATACTGGGTCTATTTCAGTATCTGTAACTTGTTAGCATCCCCAGATGTGCAAAGTCAGGGAAGGGGATAGGAGACATTAGACCCTCGTGTTCTTCAAAAGGAGATGGTAAACATGAGCTTCAGAGCCTGGGGGAACTCAGGGCATGCCCAGATGTGCTCAGATTATGCTAATGTATAACTTGAGTACTCTGATATATATATATATATATATATATATATGTTTATATATATATATATATATATATACATATATATATATATATATATATATATATGTAATCTTTTTTTTTACTAGATAGAGTTTGACTCAGGGGTGGGGATATTCCGATGGACACAGTGCCTTTGCTTCCCACAAGAGAACTGTCGTGCTTACCATGGATGAAGCAAAACCCTCATGGATTTTCCACTCTTCAGTCAAGAATTTGGGTCCCCGAACAGTGCCTAACCAGGAACAGAGCCCGTCTCACCCTTGATCTCCCCTTTGCTTTTATGGTATTTCTAGATGGATGGACTCCTGGAAGAATAAGACACTCTGTATGGGGGTGGGGTGAGGACATCTTATTTCAGAGATGGAGGGAGGGGGTTTTAGTTTGTCCCCAAGGCAGTGCTCCCGCTTTGTGCTCCCACTTCGTGACCCAGCCCCTCACTTCCAGGCAGGGAGCACTTTATCTCAGCGCCCTCCCTCCCAGCCCTGAGCTACAGGGGCTTCTGGCTTTGGTTCCTAACTTTCTGTTTTCTCTCCTCAGTAAGCTGCTTCCAGGAATTCTCACCTTCCCCAGGCCCACAGGGGAAGCCCCTCCTTGCCTCATTTGACTCCATTACAAGGCTCCTTCCTCTTAGCAACTCCAAACAGAGAAGTACGCTGAGCAGGAAAACTTATTTTTTCTCTCTCCTTCCTGGAAGCCAGCCTCGATCCAAATGTTCCTATGGTAACATTAATTCTCCCAAGTCGCACCTACTGTATAATAAGCTGTATATATAGCAGACCCACTGGGATCCAAATACCCCATATGTGCAGGCGAATGAGTTAATGCTGCCGTGAGAGTTAGCAACGTCCCGGTTCCTGATTTGCGTACTTTTAGCTACAACCTGTGTTTGTGGGGTGTTCTGGATGCAAGCTTTGGGGGGAAAAGTGGAGATGGGCATGTTCTGCTGACAGGGGCTTGCTTTCAGTGCAGAGTGAAGGCTGTCTCTGGAGAAGTTTTGAAGTTCCAGATGGAAACACACTAGTCTCCTCTCTCGTCCCCTCGGAGCTGTTTCTAGACTTCTGCCCTGGCTGTCTAAGCCTCCTCTATAATCTATGTGACAGGAAAGCTTGCTTGATAGTAGGGGCCTCTGAGTGAGAGAAAGATCTAGGACTGCAGACAGATGGGGGCTGGCCAGGCCTAAGGTCTGATGCCTGCGGAAGCCTGTGGGAAGGAAGATGTCCTCTGTCCTTACAGGCTGATGGCAAATGGAGATGGTTGGGCCTGCAGGAAAGTTTGGGCCTTTTATGGGTCACTCTGTTACTGGTCACACTCGGTAGGATGTGTATTGTGAGTGAGGAAGGAGTCGTATAGATAATAGGGCAGGCAATGATGGTTTAGGGCTACTGTTCAGTTCCAGGACAGGTGTGCTGGTGGAGTTTATCACCTTGACACAGGCTCAAGTCATCTGGGAAGGGGGTTTCAATTGAGAAAATGCCTCCATTGGATTGTTCTGGGGACGAATTTTTTGAGAAGGCCCAGCTCACTGTAGGCAGTGGCACCCATGGCAGGTGGTTCTGGTTTGTATAAGGAAGCAGGATGAGCAGGCCACGGGTTGGGGATGGGAGACAAATCAGGACACAGTATACCTCCATGGTCTCTGATTCGGTTCCCACCTTAAGTTCCCTAAGTGGTGGACAGTGGCTTGAGAGTAGTTAGCTGAAGCAAATCCTTTCCTCCCCAGGTTGCTTCTGGTTGTCTGTGTTTTTAATCACAGTAACACACCGGGCACAGCACTCCTGCACAGCTTGTGCTGCCGGGTTTTAGCATGTCCTGAGCTTGGCCTCCACTGTACAGGTGAGGAAATGGAGTCACTCTCTGAGGAGCTGGACTCAGCTCTCTCAAACCTGTGTTCTCTAACACCTGCACTGCCTTGCTCTCTCAGGTGTGGCTGGGCGCTGGGCAGACTTAAGAGGGATCCGTTGGCTTGGTTAGACCCATTTAAGCCTCGATGTACTTCTGAGCCCAAGGCTCTGGGCCTTGCTGCTTGGTTTCAATACAAAAATGGCAGAAGGGGATGTGCTGAGGTACATTATGGGGACACATAGTGTAGCTCCTCAGCTGTGGGCTGTCTATGCGGGAGATGCAGCTGCCTGTGCATTAGTAGCAAAGGAGATGTGAGCTGGCTGAGAAAAAAAATGACCCCTCTACCTCCAAACACACACACACACACACACACACACACACACACACACACACACGTACGCTCACATGTGCATAAGAAGCCTGTTGTCTGAAAGTGGAGAAGGTGATTGGAGATAATGGAAGAGAGAAAAACATTGGGGGTCCTAGCTCCAAGATCTGGACACTGGGGAGAGATAACACAAGGAAGAGAGAATCTTATGCTTCCTGGCTCACTATGGGTGATTTTGCTCCTCAGAGGTGGACCACAAGCATGCCCCTATGTGTGCTCCCACTTGTGTATGCCCTTTGTACGGCCACATGTGCACGGGGGACCCGGGATCAGCCCATGCTGCAGGTCAGCAGCCCCTCAGGGTTCCAAAGGTCCCCATCCATTCTGTACTGCTGGTTGTCTTGGCTGTTGGCCCAGGTTTCCAGCCTCCTGCTGGACCTGGGGCTAGGACTCTGAACATCAACAACCACCAGAGGGCGCTGTGCTTCAGTCCACTGCCTGCTCTAGGCTGAGGAAAGGACTTTTAAAACTCCCAGGAATTACCTTAAAACCAGAGGGCGAAGAGCCCAACTTGTCTCTAGCCATTGCTTGCTCCCTGTGGTTAATGAAAGGTTCTTTCCACTCCGCCCACAGCCCATGGACACCCCGAAGGGGCATTAAACTCGATAGATACTCACGGATATAAAATCCCCTCTAAGAAATCGTGGGTCTAAGCCTTTTTTTATGGTCCCGTATGGGAGTATTCTTGCAAGGTTATTTTGGGAAATGAAATGGTCCATTTGTCCCCTTGTAAAGTCGAGCTGAGCCCTGGGAGCCCCTGCTCTCCTCCTGCACCCCTGTCCTCACCTTCTGCAGAGAGCTGGGCCTAGTAATATGGCAACAAACAAGAGTCAGGTACCCAGGGGTAGATGGGCAGAGGCAGAGGCACAGTAAGGTGCTAGGGGGCTCTAAAGTCTGATCTGGACACTGTGCCTGATGTCACACCCACTTAGGAACCAGCCCAGTAGGTACAACCACAGTGGGAAGAGGCCGGGAAGTGTCCAATCTGGCACTGGGGACAGGCTCACAGGGACAGAATGTGGTTCACCTGGGGGGGTCTAGTGGCCAAGCACAAGGTGGGAAATGGAGATCGCTCACTGTCAGGCTCACTGTCATTTCAGCCTCCTTACACCAACTGTAGAAGACAGCTGGCAGAGCTGAACACAAGAAAAGGCAAACCTAGTCACTTACTTTTATTTTCTTGCAGTGGTAGGGATGGAGCCCAAGGCTCTGGATATATTAGACAGGTGGTCTACCACTGAGCCACACCCCCAACCTCTGGGGGCGGGAGGGGTGGATTCTAGGCAGGGGCTCTACCACTGAGCCATGCCCCCAGCCCCTCACTGGGGGACTCTAGGCAGGGGCTGAACCACTGAGCCATGCCCTCAGCTCCTCACTGGGGGACTCTAGGCAGGGGCTGTACCACTGAGCCATGCCCCCAGCCCCTCACTGGGGGACTCTAGGCAGGGGCTGAACCACTGAGCCATGCCCCCAGCCCCTCACTGGGGGACTCTAGGCAGGGGCTGTACCACTGAGCCATGCCCTCAGCCCCTCACTGGGGGACTCTAGGCAGGGGCTCTACCACTGAGCCATGCCCTCAGCTCCTCACTGGGGATTCTAGGCAGGTGTTCTACCACTGAACTACACCCTGGCCCAGAACCCTTGAATTTTGGGGTTCAAAAGTACATTCATCTGTTAGTGTTGCTATAACTAAGTGCCACAGGCTGGACAGCTTATACAACAGAAATATACTTTCTCATACCTCTGAGGTTGGGTGTGTAAGATTGAAGAGTTGACAGTGTTGTTTCTTTCTGAGACATCCCTCCCAGACCATCGATGTCTGTCTTCTCTCTGTATCTTCATGTCCTCTTCACTCTGTATGCTCATGTCCGGCTGTTTCCTCGTAAAGACACCAGGTTTATTGGGTTAGAGCCTGCCTTAATGACCTCATTTTAACTCAACTACTTTAAAAAAAGACCTTGTTTACAAATACAGTCACACTGTGAGATATTGGAGCCTGTGATTTCAACATACATTTTGCAGTGCATATGATACAATTCAAAACAGAACAGAGGCAACTGCAGAAGACTTCCAAGATACTTCCAAATAGGAGAAGAGATTTTCAATCTACATCTATCTCCCTGAAATTAGACCTCTCCTGGCAGGCAGGGATGAGGAAGGGAGAGTCTCGGGGAAGTGCTGAGAGCTCACGCACCTTTAGGGATTTGTTCGTTTTCCTGCCTTTTCGAGATAAGGTCTCACTATGTTGACCAGGCTGGGCTCAGCTTGCAGAGAGCCTCTGTGCTGGCATTAAAGGTGTGAACCACTGCGTCTAGCCTCTGCTGGTTTTCTGTCTTCTACCCTTCTTCTTCCCCATGTCCATTCCTCCTTTTCTTTCCAGGCAGATACCAGCCAAGCCACTGGCTGAATATACTGAGGTCTTTATTGAGTCAGATCTAGCTTCTGGACCCTTGGTCCCATGTAGATTCCACCCTCTGAGGAATCTGCTTATGTTGTGGTTTATATCTGAAGCACAACCCACACCTCTCCAAGCTCATGCAATGAGTGCTGGGTCCCCTGCTGGTGGCACTACTTTGGAAGGCTCTGGAAACCTTAGGAGGTGGAGCCTAGCTGGAGGAAGGATGTCACAGGAAGTGTGTTTTCGGTTCTCAGTTTTCCTCCTCTCTCTGCTTCCGGTCTGCTGAGGTGAGCAGCTGCTACCATATGCTCTTGTTACTCTGATGTCTGTCTTACCATGAGGCCCACAATCAATGGAGCCAAGGGTTCTGGGTTGAACCTTTGGATACCACAAGGCCACACAAATTCTTCCTCCCTTTAAGTTGATTGTGTTAGGCATTTGGTCATAGCAGTGATAAAACTTTCAGATCTCTCCAGCCTGTGGATTTCATCCTCCGGGATATTAGCTCACCAGGTGTGAGAGACAGAAGCAGTAATCGCAGTAATCCTTGGGAGAGTTGGACAGTTCTAAGTCCCTCTAATTGTTCTTTGATTGTTCTGAAAGGATGGACAGAACACTATGAGACATGTGAGCATAGGGGGAACAGAGTTTCCAGCCAGTGAGAACCCCACATTGTACCTGATGCTCCAGGGGCTGGTCTCCTAACCACTAGACTGAACAGCCTAGATTTAGGTTTGAGTGAGAAGGTCCAGACAGTTCCCAAAAATGGTGATTCAGCCATGCCTGGGCAAGGGGTAAAGTGAGGCAATTCTCCTCCCCCCCCCCCGTTAATGTAACAGCATTTACTTTTTACCCCCAATGCCTTGTGCTGTGCACTAAAAAAGTATTCATTTCTATTTTTTTAATTATGTGTGTTCGTACATGCTCACATGTGCACATGAGTACAGTGTTTGTAGAGGCCAGAGGGGGTATCTGAACCCCTGGAGGTGGGTTTACAGGTGGCTGTGAGCCTTCTGACTTGAGTGCTGGGAACTGAACTTGGGTCCTCTTCAAGAGCAGCAAGCATGCCTTGTCAAGCTGCCCACAGCCTCATTCTTGCAGGATAGTAGTTAATCCTCCCACTTGCTCAGCAGAGAGCATAGTAACGTTCCTGACTCTAGATTTTGCTAAGGTAGATGTCGACTCCTTTTGTAGCTTTTATGCAACTATAAAACCAAGTCATCTTCGCAAATGAAGCACAAATAGAACAATGAAACCAATACAGTTTCGAGCAGCAACATTCATCCAGTAGCAAGGAAGACATGAGGTATGATTTAGAACTGACGTGTGCCCCAGGTTCTTTCCAGGTAGGTGAAATTGCTCTTTTGTGTGTGCTGTGAGGGCAAGGCTGCCTGATACCTCTGCTGCATTTTGTTTCTTGGAACAACATGTAGTGACAAGGTACCTTCTTCTATGACCCCTGTTATGGTTTGGGTACAGAATCTCCCCCTACCCCACAAAAGGTTTATGTGTCAAAGGTGTGCCGCAGATCGAGGAGCCAATCACGGAGACCAGCTGGATTCTAAGTTCTCTGACACCCTGGATGGAATTGTAATCTCATGATATTATTGGGAGGTGGTAAAAGCTAAAGTTGGAGCCTAGTTGGAGGAGGGAGGTCACTGGGGGTGTGTCTGTAATGGATGGCTCTTCTCCCTTGATCCCCATTTCCTGATTGTCATGAGTTGAGAAGGTCTGTTCTGCCTTCTCCTCTGCACCATGATATTCTGCTTCACCTTAGGTCCAAACCAATGGGTCTATGTGACCACAGATAGAAAACCCTAAAGTTATGAGCCAGAATACATTTAAAAACTATCGACTCCAGTTATCCTTCTAGGTAGATCCTGCATGCACCAAAGGTTCATGCCACAGGTAGAAGGTTGGAGAAAAGCATTCCTGTGTTATATGTCCTGGGCAAGTGTCCAGTGTGTGTGCCCTCAGCCTCCACTGGAGTAATTCAGGGCTTATACCTCCACGGACCATACTCTACAGCTCCCCTAGTTTTTTCTCAGCTCCCATGCAACTGCTTGCACATTGACTCTGTCCACTCTAGCCTTGGACATTATGAGTGAGTCTGTCACTCCCACTATGGAAAGCTCAAACTTGACAAAGAAGTCATACGCTGGTTGCATTCTCACAAGGGATCTAGGAGTTTATTTATTTTTGCATAGGTGAGTGTGTGTGTGTGTTTGTATGAGTGTATACTGTGTGTGTGTCAGTGGAGGCCAGAAGAGTGTGTTGGATCCTTTGGAGCTGAGTTCCAAGTCATCATGAGCTGCCCAGTACAGGTGCTGGAAACCGAGCTTGGGTCCTTTGGAAGAGCATCAGCCACTCTCAACCACTGAGTCTTCTCTCTCTAGCCTTTTTGGTAAAAATGGATTTTTATGATGTGAAAATACTCTTAAATCACCCGATGGACACCTGAGTGTCTGGACAGCTTCCTTCTCCTACCTCTTTCTAGAGCTCTTGGTGAGCTCTAACTGTTAGCTTCAAGAGTAGACTGCCCTGGGCTCATCGACACCCTGGGCTCAGAGGCTCTGTACGTGTGCACATGCAGGTATTTATCAGATGAGTACATAGCAGGCTGGGGCCCTGGAGAAGGTTGAAAAGGTCTGGAGAGATGCCTTAATGGAGTGCCTACTGCTTTTGCAGAGGACCTGCGTTCATTTCTTGAGCAGTCACACTGGGTACCTCACAACTGCCTGTAACTCCAGCTCCAGTGGATCTGGCCTCCGTGGGCAATGGCACTTATGTGAACATAGACAAATATACACATAAATAAAATAATAAAAATGATTTTTTATTGGGGCATAAGGACATGTGATCATGTCATCTGTGACTGGGGGGTGGTACGTAGGAGCTATCCTACCACAGGGACATGATATGGTCTCCCATTCTATCACTGCCTTCCAGGACATCTATGCTTCATAGATGGGGATGCTTACTTTTGTTTTGGAGCCCAGATGTTACTTGCTCTTTCATCTAGCAAGAGTTATAGCATGGGGTCTCTGGATAGCCACTGAGCCCTCTTAGGGGTGTGTTCAAGCCCAGTTCAGAACACCTTTTGGCTCTGGGGGCAGCAGTTCCCAAGGTCTCTTAGGGACACTGTATCAGGGCCACGAGTTCACCGTCACTATGCCTCACTAATTAGCACTCCTGCTGCCTGTTTTGGGGGTGGATTTAGGAAACAGAGTGATCCTTTGAATCTGGCATATATCGGCACAGGTAGCACAGCACGGCTAGGTTCTAATGGACATATTTATTGTGCGAGGCTGACCAGTGGGTGAGCTCTGTCCATCGCTTCAGATGGGGAATTGACTTGCTCTCTGTGTTCAGTATTTTCAATTCCTGTCCTTCATGGCGTCACAGTGCACCAGCATGGTGCCATTTTCTAAAATATCCGGCGTTTTTATACATTAGGTACAGAGACGGCAAATACTTGATGTAAAATCCGCAGTTTTACTCCATAACCAGATTGTAAAATATGAACTGAATTAATCATAACTGCGAAGACTAATGGTAGCTTTTCTCTTATTTTATCTTTAGTGCCTTTGTAGATCATGTTTTAAAACCTTCCACGTCTGGCGTTGGGAACGCAGCAGCGGCTTGGTGGTGGATAGCAGGAGGCAAAGGTCAGACCCGAGGCTGCACAAATATTGTGTGCTGGATTTATTGTTTTAATTAAGAGCATGGCAGTCCATCATAAAGTGTTTATGGCGTTTCTGCTCAGCGCAGCATTTTGAAATCAGCTGTTTTAATGAAAACATAATGTCACATACGTCAAAGTTCTAAATATTTTGAAAGTGAAATATAGAAACAAGAACTTTAATTCTGGGTTTACTGAGATTAGCTCGTGGAATTGCTTTTAAATCCCCGAAGAGGGTCACATCATGGCTACCGCGTGGCTTCATGTAGGTGACTAGGAAAAAAAAAAGAAAGAATTCTAGGTGGTTCTCAGAGCTAGGCTATTTAATAGTGAAAATACAAGTTGAAGGTTAATGTATCGAAAAGCAAAACCATTACGGTCGGTGTTGGGATTTTAGATTAAAGATTCAATAATGAGCCTGCATGGACCTTAGTGCTGGTTCTGCCGAGAGGCTCTAATTGTGCCAAGGGGAGCCAAGAGTCTCTGAGGGTGGGAGAGAAATGGATCCGCCCTTGTCCTTTCCCAGTTGAAGCCCCCGGATCATCGTGTTTACCGCTAATTATTTATAATGACCTCAAAGATGATGGGGTTTCTCTGAGTTTTCAAGCCGGAAGTCTCTACCATCTCCCATTCTTTCTCGTGGCGACCGGGTATCTGTGTAGATGTGTCAGCCGCCCTTGGTTACATTTGTTAGGGAGTCAGATAAAATATTTGTCTAATCTGGAAATTGTATTTTTAGCTGTACTCTCTTTGGAAACAGAAATTAAGTCTGCCATTAGATGCCGGGCCACAGCAGTTGACTGAACAGAGTAATGTATGTGCTAGTCAGTGCAATACTTGGTCAAGTTTCATATAGATCGTATTCCACATTATTTTATTAACTTTAATATCTGCACTTCCTATTACCAGACATGCCCCTCATTCAAAGCACAGAGGCACAGTCCTCTAATCAGAAGTGACAGGCTATATACTTTCTCTCAGCCATTACTTGGTAGCCTAGAGCAAAGAACTATGTTTCTTTGAAAATGTTTTGAATTGGGTTATTTTTATTGAAGTATTAAAGTAATTCTTCAGATTTTAGGCTATTATTTAAGTACTTTTGGGAGAATACAATAACCCCCGGATTGCACGGGCTTTGTTACTTGAACAACCGGAGTGGCTAAATGCATCTTTTTAATGCTGGTTATATAAGCTTCGCAGAACTCATCTGACCAGGCGAAGTTAAGAGTGTGCAGGTAATTATAGAAAATTAGCAGGCTAAATTAGTTTAGGAAAGCACAAAAGTACAATATTAAAAATGCTCACAACGTATAGGCCCCGCTAGCTGGCTTTTCAGTGAAAAATGGGCATTTCTTATTATTTTATCTCTGTGTTTTATAATTCGATTGAAACAGCCAATAGCATGGTTAAAAAAAAGCCTTCCTGGGTGTGGGGCACTGTGGTTGAGAACGAAGCATCCCAGGGATAATGCGACTCCAGCCACCAGATGTATCTGCCATGACACTGGAGGAGATGGCCATGGCTGAGGCTTGACTTGAACTTGGCAATGTTGGAGTTGATAGTTGGGTGGCTGTGTGGTGGGTTGTTTGTGGGGTATAATTGAGGCCCCATGTTGGTGGGGTGTTTATTTGTGGGGGTTTCAATGTAAGTCCCAAAGAGGTTCTCCTGGCCTCATTTATGAGGATAGCTCCTTTTCACCAACACAATCAGAATAACTTCCTAAGTCACACACATCTGCACCATATACATAAGGAGCCCCCAGAGAGGCTAGAAGAGGGTATTAGATCCCTAGAGACTGAAGTTACAGATGGTTGTGAGACACCATGTGGATGCTGGGAACTGGGCTCAGGTCTTCTGCAAGAGTAACATGTGCTCTTAACCACTGAGCAACCCTTCCAGACCCCTAGACATGGCATCTTATGAAATCCTTCCTATATTGCCCTTCTTGCCTGCCAGGAGAGGCCCAAAGCTGGATGCCAATGGCAAAGTTGAGATTAGAACTCAGATTCAAACCCCAGCTCTGTCTTTCCATGCCAACACCAAGTGAGCCCAGTCAGGAAGGTTCTGACTGTCCTTTGTCATATTACAATGTACAACTGATCATTTGCTAATGTGACTCAGAGATGCTACATTTTTAAGGGGCACTTGGAAAGATTAGCTGTCATTAATGGTTAACCAAAAATTAAAAACAAAGCAAAATAATACTGTTGGTGCTCTTGTAGATTCATTGTAATGCATCTTTTCTTTTCTTTCCTTCCTTCTTTCTTTCTTTCTTTCTTTCTTTCTTTCTTTCTTTCTTTCTTTCTTCCTTCCTTCCTTCCTTCCTTCCTTCCTTCCTTCCTTTCTTTCTTTCTTTCTTTCTTCCTTCCTTCCTTCCTTTCTTTCTTTCTTTCTTTCTTTCTTTTTTTCTTTCTTTCTTTCTTTCTTTCAGAGGGTTTTCTACTATGCACTGCTAGGTATTCTAGGACTCAGTGGGAATTTATTTTAAAAAATGCTATCCAGTAGATGAGAGTATAAGCAACTACATATGAAATGGGAAAGCACATATAAATGGCAGATATATGAAAACAAATGTGAATTTGAAAGACACTAAAAGTGGAAGTGCTCTTAAGGCAACCGGTTAGATACCAGATGGGAACGGATGGGTGTTATCGGTTGATAATTCCTCTGTATGCTACAGCTCTAATCTTTGGCCCATGCCCATCCCATCACAGCTTGCTGAAATGTTGGCCAAATAGTTATTGTTCCTTCGACCACCCTGCCTGTGTGCACTAACCACGTGTATGTATAAATCTGTAGTCTTCCATCTTTGCGTTCACCTGCTACACTGGATCCATCACTTCTCTATCACTTCCCTCAAAGAAGCATGGGGGGGGTACACGCCTGTAATCCAGGTGCTCAGGTGACATAGGTAAGAGGACCAAGAGGTTGAGGCTTGGGCTACATAGTAAGACCTGTCTTAAAAAAAAACCAATAACAGCACCTACCACCACCACCACCACCATCACCACCACCAC
>NW_022196904.1:27081858-27098470 GCF_008632895.1 Mastomys coucha
CCACCACCACCACCACCATCACCACCACCACCAAGGGCTGTGTGTGGGATCAGTGATGGCATACTTGCCTAATGTGCACAGGTTATGGGGACTGCCTTCCTTTCCAGTCAGGCCACATGGTTAGGGTTGGAAAGTAATCTGTCACTCGTGGCGGAGGTAGAATTGTTCACAAAGGAAGCCCTTCTGTTCTTCCAAATTTCCAAGCTCCCATGCAGATGGGATGGGTGGGCGACTTCTTCTGGTCAAGGGGCTTCTTGAAGGCAAAAACACAAGAGCCAGTGGGTGGCAGAACATGGCCAGCTCTCTTCCCTTCTTCTACCCAGGTGATTGCCTCACGCAGGGCGCAGGACATAGAAATATGGGACGGAAAGCTACCCTTGTGAGCTTCATAGATCCGGCAGGCTTCTTGAGAGTAAGAAATGAACACTTGCTGTGGCTGAAGAACCAAGACCGTGGGGGCTGTTGGTTTCAGCGGCATAAGCCTAACCTACCTGTGCCTACGTATGTCTCTAAGTGCTTACTTTGGTGGCTCTTCCCCTCTTCCCCAGGGCTCAGAAACAGTGAGTCTATGCCTTGCTCTTCTCGCCTTCCCATCCACTCAGGCTTAGCTCTGTGATGACTGACTCTCTGTGAGGCCATTGTGATCTTTGTATTAGGGTTGCAGTGTGAAATGAATTGTGTTGTTTGCGTACGTGTCACCACTGACTCCTTGTTGAAATAGACTGTAACAAGTGGTTGAAGTCCCCACTGGAGGGTAATTTATATTTATTTGAGCTGCCACCAAGTCCTTATTTAGTTTGCATAAACTACCCAGGACAGGAGAGGACTCTCCCTGGACCCTGTTTATCTTATAAAATTGGAGTTTGCTGGGGAGGGTGGATCTCTGCTCGCGTGGACTCCCTTCCATCGCTTTTAGCGATGAATAATCAGTCATCAGGAGAGCGGATTAAAAAATAGATTTATTGCTATTTCTAAAAGTCAGAACTAGAGATGAGTAAACACAACAACAGATGTATAAGAATGTAAGTAGGAACACTATTTTACAATAACATGTACCGAAACACATTTATGTACCGAGAACTATGAAAAATAGCTCTCTTTAAATGATTTAACATTTGCTCTCTTTTATATACAGTTGAGTTTCCAGTGGGAGAACAAAGATGCTCGTAGCTCTCTGGGCTCTCTTGAAATCGCTCTCTCCAAACCTTCTGGAAGGTTCCACAAAACATTTTGAGGTCTGGGAAGAAACAGGGGCTGTTTTCAGAGTATATATATACCTCCTCATCTTCCTACACAAGAGGGATCAACATTTGGGGGCTCAAGGAAGCCCACACTAGAGAAGGCAGGGAAGGCATGTGGGGAGCAATGTGTGGCCATATCACCTTCTTCTGGAGAAGCTGGGGAGATCTGTATTCTACTTCTAGGGTGGGGTGGAGGGTGTCCATTTGCTTTTTTGTTGCTGTGATAAACAGCATGACCAAAAACAATCTGGGGAGGAAAGGGTTTATTTCAGCTTACAGTTTACAGTCCATCAGGAAGTTGGGGCAGGAACCTGGAAGTGGGAATGGAACTGGCTTGCTCCCCATGGCTGGTTCAGCATATATATATATACACACACACACACACACACTCAGAACCACCTGCCCGGGAGTGGCCATGGTAGAATGGGCCCTCCCACATCAATCATTAATTAAGAAAATGCCCCACAGGCTTGCCACAAACTAGTCTGATCCAGGCAATTCTTCAGCTGAGGCTCTTTCTTCCCAAGTACGTCAAGTTGATAGCCAAGATTAGCTATCCCAGGAACACTGTTCCAGAAGGTTCCACACCACTATTTTTTTGTGGGAACAGACTGAAAGACATTATTTAGAGGAAATCTGGGCCCACCAGTCCCATCTCTTGCAAAGGATTCAGCAGGCAGGCTGTGATTGCTATATTGATGATGGGCCCCTGATCCATCACCACACCCAGCCCGGCCTCCTACTGCCCAAAGTGGACAAGGAGTTTGGCCAATGTCTGGAAAAAAAAAGGATGCATTAGAAGGTTTTATCTTGGAAGTTTATTTTGTGCTTTAAGGATTTAAAAATTACATGTATTTGTTTATATTTGCGCATGCATGTGTGAGGGCTTGCACATGGGCTGAGAGTTCTCTCCTTCCAGCATGTGTGTCTCAGGGATGGAGCTCTGTGAGCTCCTGGACTCCGTGAGCCCTCTCTGCTTCTCAAGGAATTTGTCTATCTAAGAGTTTTAAAAATTAAAAAAATGTGTGTGTGTGTGCGTGTGTGTGTGTGTGTGTGTGTGTGTGTAGATCATGGGATGGAACTCAGGGTGCCAGGCTTGACAGCAAGCATCCTTAATGGTGGAGCCTCCTTAAGTTTCACTCATGTGTTGTTTTTTTTTTAGCCTGAAACTCACTGTGGTGCCTGTGATGGTCTGGAACTTGCTAAGGAAACCCAAGTTGACTTTGATATTGCTATGTAGCCCAGCCTCACCTCGACAACTTTATGTAGCCCAGGTCAGCCATGGACTTGTTATGAAGCCCAGACTGGTCTGCAAGTCATGATCCTCCCTCCTCCGCCTCCTATATTCTGGGATTACGGAAGTGTGCCTCTATGCCTGGCTTGCCTTGGAGTTTTGAAGACCTTTAAGATCAGGACAACTTGAAGCTGACATGGTGGCCCAGAGTTTGAGACGCTACACAGGGTGTCAACAATGAGAAGGCTTTCCCACCCTCATGCAAGAGTCAGTCTTTCCTCAGTCAAATAATTCCTATAAAAAAAAATAAGAATGAGGACTGGAGAGGTGGCTTCGGGGTCAGAAGTCTGTACTGATGGGTTTCCAGAGGGTTGGAGTCTGAGTTCCAGCGCCCGTGTTGGGAAGCTCACAACTGCCTCTAACCCCCACTCCAGGGGATCTAATACTTTTGGCCTCCACAAGTACCTGTACTCATATGCACCCCTCCCCTACACACATGCATGCACAGAGTTAAAATAATAAGACCTTAAAAAAATTAATGAAATTTTAGTACTTGGAAGGAGTGTGTGTGTGTGTTGCTCTTGGTTCTGTTGCACACCTGATAACAAGCACTTGGCATATACATTTGTGGACACACACACACACACACACACACACACACACACACAGCCTACTTTGGAAATCTGTGACCAAAATCTAAGATCTCGAAGAGAGCCTTTGGCTTTTCATTTGTTGAGTGTCTCATTTTGGTCCCTAGGAAGTGGCTCTGCTTTCCCACCTTCTGCAGTGGTGTCAAGGAACCTCCTCACTAATTCAATACTAAGGACCGCATAATTAGCCACCTTAATAAATTTTTCCAAGATGGATAGCAACATTTGGCTCTCTTCAGAAAGCTGAACGCCCCCCCTAATGGTATTCTGTGGGAAGCTATGGGAAGAACAACAAACAGAAATATCTGGAAATATATTAAGATATATGTGCATATATCGGACATTAGCAATGTACCCCGAGCATACTGGGAATATGCTTCAAAATATTTCAAACATTGTTGACCTTTGTTATATAATCCTGGGCTCGGGAAACCCATTTGCATAGACTTAGCAATATATTGTAAATAACTACACAGGACAGTGTGTATTTTTCCTTAAGATGCAGTGTTATAAGCAAGACATTAAATTATGCCTATCACACAAAGCAACCGGATCTCTCCATTTTTTTATAGCTCGTTCTATAGGGAAGACACCCTTCTGAAAAGCACATGCGTTAACTGCCTGACTCATGTGGTGACACGTGGCAAGCCCAAATGCGTTATAGATCTCCCAGGAATAAAAACAACACGGCGAAACCATCACCTAGGGATGTTCATTGACTGAATATTTTACAGACACACTCCCTTTATATTTATATAATAATTTAGTGTTATGACAATTTTTTTTAGCAGACTTGGCAGTTTTTCTTTTTTATAATGGTATTATATTTGTGAGCCTATTAAGAGCATATGGGATAAACTACAGAAACCAAGTATTTTTCATAATTCCTCTGGGTACTTGTAGCAAAGTAAATAAATAAATAAATAGCCCACCCAGTCCAGCAACAAAACACATCCTACTAACACATATTGGTTTAGAAAAATGTTAATAAAAGGTCATCCAGAATTTTCCAGTGCTTAACATCCCAGCAGTGCCAATTTGGAGACCTTGTTTGAATTGTGGAGTGAGGAGATGTGGGGGATTTGTAAAGGTACCTTGCAGGCAAATAGATATCCATTGAAGAAGGGAGAGACAGACCCTGTGGTGGCTGGGGGGCTCCGGGGGGAGGGCTGGTGGGTTTTAAACAAAAGGATCAAGCCAGAGTGTTGGTTCTTTGTTCTCATCCTGTCCCCCAGCAGTTGGCCCAGTGGGTCCCAGCTGCGGGTCCCCAAGACCCAGCAGTGCTGAGCCTATGGGCACCAGCACAGTATACGGCCATCTTCCCAGGATGGGGGGGGAAGGTGGTGGGTGGGAGCAAATGCTTTGGAGGCGGTCTCCTCTTTTCTCTCCAAACCATAACCAGAGGGAACCACAGTTGCTTGCAGTGGGAGGGGTGGGGCCCTGCAAAAGCCCAGCTGGGTTTCTCCTCTCCTCCTGTTCACCTCTACCCTGGGTCTTTCTTGCCACCAGGGAGGTCTTGTGGAGGACGGAGAAACTCAGCATTCCTTCATCTTTCTTCTTCTCTTTTTCCTTTCAAAGAACTTATAAAAATGCAAAAAAAAAAAAAAAATAGAACAAGGGCTATTTGGGGATTTTTTTAATTTTTTTTTTTTTAATTGAGCAGCTGCCTGCATCTTAGCATGTTTGAGGCAAACCCGTCCACTGTGATTCTGACTGGACTCAAATTAAACTCCCTCAAAATAGAAATGTTCTCTGTGAGGACTGGACAGAGAGCCACAGTTTTGGGATGGATCCAATCTGCTTCCCAATGGATAGGAGCGTAGATACCTTAGAGTGCCTGAGACGGGAGGACTCAGTCATCATGGCCGAGGGGTGGTGGCCCTCAGGAAAATGGGGACAGAAGTTGAGGTTGCCCAGAAAATCACAGGCTCAGAACCCCTATTGCATCCTGTTATAACGAATGGAAGCAAAGGATCCCTAAAGCCCAGGCTTGGCCTTTCCACTCAGGAGGAAGCTGAGGGCCTATTGGGGTTTAATGGGTTTTCTGTAGTGGTGGTCATTCTGTGTGCCTAGGGCATCTTCCTCCATTCCATGTTCTAAGGATAGGCATACCCCGGCCTCTGAACTCTACCCTCCAAGGAATCACAGATTAACCTAGTATCACCCTGATATACGTTGATGAAAGTATGGAGTGTAGTGGGGACGGTGGGCTCTGTGCTGTGAGAGGGGATCCTGTCTTCATTTATAGTTCTGATTTCACTCATCTTGGGTTTTGAAAAGTACGTTCATTTTGCCCTTGCAAAGATGGCTAACTGTGAATGGAGCTAGGGTAGTCCCTCGACTTTTAGGATAGCTAACGTATTTAATCACCCCTCAGCTGCTTCTAGTCCTTTCTTTTGCCCCTGCCACAGGTCAAAGCAGAACTTCCCCACTGGTTCATCCTTGTGGGAGGGACTTTGAGCCAATTCCAGAATCTGAGCTCTCTATGGCATTCCCTCTCCTCTGAGTGGGACGAGTCCAACCCTTGGCTTTTCAGCCAGCTCCCCGAAACCCCTCTGGGCTTTGGGCTGTTGAATGAACTTGCCTCTAGAGCCATCCTTGAACTTTAAGTGATGTTTGGTAAAGAGTTCATTTTACATATTGGAATGTCAAAGTCCGATCTCCAAGGATGCATTGCTTGCTTGTCTCAGTGAATACCAGCATAGATGCCCACAGCTCAGGGGCCCTCTGAAGCCATACTTTCTGCTCCCAGGGTGTCCTTCCTATTTAGATTTCCTTTCTCTAGATTCAGCATGAGCTCCCTGGGAAGAGGCCATCCTTGCCTCCTTTACTGGGAATCTTGGCTCCGAGCAGGACAGGAGTGGTTTTCCAGAAAACACCTGTCCATCTCCTCAGGCCCCTTACATGACTAGCTTAAGGGATAGCATTACTAGATTAAAGTGTGTCTCCATCTTTGGAGAATCTGAAAGTAATGAAGATGATGGATAGGTGACCCTCAGCAAAAGAGGGTTGGTCTCGTCCCCCATTGTGCCCATGGAATGCAAGAGGCAGCTCTGTCTGACCATGTGGGTCTCTGTCTTCAATACAAACAGGGCTTGTGTGGGAGCTGGTCCCTCCTCTGTGTTTCTTACTTTACATATGGTATGGGGCTATCTTAGAGATGAAGTGGATGGTCTGGACAGTTTCTAGAATATATAGCTAATGGGAGAGGAAAGGGTCATGGGCAGGGCATGGCTGAGAATCAGCTTTGCAGTCTAATGTAGACAGCCCCCCCCCAAGAGTCCCTCCCTGATCTGCGATCAGCTGTCCACAGGGCCAGTCTGCACAGCTCTGACATCCACAGGTACCGTGAGGTCATGAAGGTTGTGCCGTGTCCCAAAGTCAGCATTTCCCACTCCTTCTCCTGGTCTTCTGAGCCTTAAGTTCTCTTCTCTGCTTCATTGTTATCTGAGTTGTGTGTGTGTGTGTCTGTGTGTTTGTGGGTCTGTGTGATAAATGTTCTGTTTAGGGTTGAGTACTCAGATATCACTTCTGAGTGCCTTGAACTGTCATGAGCCTCTGTACCACCGCTGCTCAGTGTTTGGTCAGATGCTGTGGGGCAGCAAAATGTGCCCCAGAGGCAAGAGGTCTGGGAGCCTGTAACCAATCACCCCCTTCTACTTCTATGGCTTTAAAAAATATATAGATTCTGCTTATAAGACATGCAACATATTTTTTGAGTCTGGCTTAATTTTGCTTAATATGATCATCTCTAGCTTCCTTGATTTTCCTGCAAATGACATGACTTGATTTTTCAGGGCTGAATAATATACCACATTCAAAAAATTAGTCATCTGATCCCCATAATGGCTGATGTGGATGGTGTCACAGTGGCCATGGATGTACACTAGCTTTGGTTCCTTCAGGTATCTAGCCAGGAGTGCTATAGCTGGATTCAACTCCATTCTTTACTATATCAGTATTTGTTTTTTGATTTTAACTTTCATTCTAATTTCCATAGTGAATGTGTTGTTTTAAATTTCTGCCAGCAGTAAACAATTCTCTTTCCCCACATTCTCACTGGCATTTTTGCCATGTGGTTTCTTTCTTTCTTTCTTCCTTCCTTCCTTCCTTCCTTCCTTCCTTCCTTCCTTCCTTCCTCCCTTCCTTCCTTCCTTATTTCTTATTTTTTCTTTCTTTCTAATGTTCTTAGTTTCTTTTTTCTTTTTTAAAACTTTTTATTGATTCTTTGAGAGTTTTACCTCGTGCACCTCAGTCCCACCCATTTCCCTGGCCCTCTGTGCTTGCAATCTCCCCCACATAAGAAATAAAAATAGGGCTGGAGAGATGGCTCAGTGGTTAAGAGCACTGACTGCTCTTCTGAAGGTCCTGAGTTCAAATCCCAGCAACCACGTGGTGGCTCACAACCATCCATAATAAGATCCGAGGCCCTCTTCTGGTGTGTCTGAAGGCAGCTACAGTGTACTTAGATATAATAAATAAATAAATAAATAAATAAATAATAAATCTTTAAAAAAAAGAAATAAAAAAAAATCAACAAAACAGAGCATAGAAAACACCTCGTCATGGAAGCTGTGGCATGTCACAATATGTCCCACAGTATATCCCTCTGTCCAGACATCTTTACTTGCAAATGTTCATTGCAATGAGTTACTGGTCTGGTTAGAGGCTTCTGGTCTCTGCTATGCTGTCAATACTGGATTCTTACTGGGACTCCTCTTACTTATCTTGTGTCATGGAGATCCTGCCGCTTTGGATCTGAAGGACTGGCCTTTTCACATGCCAGCAGATCATGCCTCAACTCAAAGTCCTGGATCTGGGCCTGTGTGGTAGCTGAGTGGGTCAGCCTGCCAGTTCACTCTGCACCCACACCACCAGCATGAACTTTCTAGCACTGCCCTGGATAGCTCATCCAATGCCACAGCCAGCAAGGGGCAGAGCCAGCTCTCCCACTCTCACACCCTTGGGTCCAGCTCACCCATGCCTTTGCCATCAGGGTCAGCTCTGCTGTGCTGCCCAGGTGAGGTGCAGGGCCTGCTCTCTGGAGCACTGCTGCTGGTGAGGGGCAGGGCCAGCTTTCCTGCTCTCATGATCTTGGGGTCAGCTCTACGACTACTGCAGGTGGTGAGGCATATCAGTCCCACATGGGATCTGTGAAGACAGCCACCTCCACCCTGTCCCCTGCAGGTTTTCCCTTCACCCTGGTCTGTATTTCCTTTGCTGAGAAGAGGGCTTTTGGCTTGATGGGGATGCCATTTGTTTACCATAAACCTTGAGATGGATGGGTTTTCTGTTAATGAGTGGAACGACCACACTGTGGCCTCTACACCTGTACCCAGTTGTCCTGAAATTTTTGTGCCTTTTCTGTTACACAGACTACTATTGGTTACATGCCCCTGTCTTATGTCACCGTCTGGAGCTCACTCAAAGAAGCTGGCCTTTGGCTTGGGTGTGGTTGACAGGACTCTCAGTTTCCTTTGACATATTTGACTGGAGATGGTGGAACCCAGGGCCAGAGTCTCTGCACGGCATAAGAGCCACCTCCAGCTCTGTACTCAGGGTCCTGGGACAATTTTCTTAGCCCCCAGGACTTTAGTGCTTCTATGAAGGGGTAGATGCCTCAGGAAGATGACAGGCCTTCTTCAGAAATAGGGGACATGGTGCACAGAGTCAGGACAATAGGAAGCCAGGAGAGGTGGGGACTGGGTCCCTTTAGCCTGGGTTAATAGGGACAGCAGAGGTTTCTTTCTTGTGTAAATAGGAAGTGCTCACCTAGACTTCCCAGAGAAATAAACCCTCAAAACTCGCTGGAGCAATCTATGCCCTGAAGACATTCATGAAATCCCTTTAATTAAATAAAAAATAAATTGAAAAAGGACAGGATGTTGGGGTGGGAGGGTCGAGATGGACCTGGGAGCAGGGGAGATTAATATGATCAAAACCCATTGTATTCTCAAATTCTTAAAAGAATTAGTAAAAGTATTTTGAAAATATTGCTTAAATTATTATTATTATTATTATTATTATTATTATTATTATTATTATTACTTTGTGTATATGTGATTGTGTGTGTGGAAGTCAGACAACAACATCTGGAGTAATTTTTTTTTTTTACCACGGTTTCTAAGGGTCTAACTCAGGATATCAGGCTTGTGTTGAGTCATCTTGCCAGCCCACATCACTTTTAAATTTTTTTAATAGAATGTCTCATTACATAGCTCAGACTAGTGTAAAACTCACAGCCCCCTGCCTCAGCATTTGGAGCTTTACGGTATGCAGCATCTTGCCTGGCAGCTCAGGTCTTTTTACCCTCATCTCTTCAGAGTGGCCCTCTCTGAACTCCCTCTTAGGGCCAGATCTCTTCCCCTGCCCCTAGTGTCTGCTCCCACAGAAGGGATGAGAACGCCAGTCAGTGGAGCTGCCTTACTAACTCATTCCAACCTCAACAGGGCATCACCAGGCTTCTAGAGCATACCTGGCTCTGGGATGTGTTCCAAGACCATCTGATGCTCAAACAGAGGGAGGAAGATGATCACATGGTGCTGTGGTCATGCAGCCATGCGGTCAGTATGATGGTTCTAGGAAATCCCAAACCACTGATTTCCTAATCCTCAGGTGGTAGACGAAGGACACTGCTAAATGTGAAAGCTTTTTTTTTTTTTTTTTTTTTTTTTTTTTTTAAGGCCACTGGAAAACAAAGGACTTGAAATCTCATCTGTAATCTCGGGTTTTGGATGGATATCCTAGCATCATTCACTATTGTATGAAGCATTATTTCATTGTTTCTGCTTTGCTTTAAAAAGTTTTTTTTCCCCCCTCACTATGTAGTCTTGGCTAGCCTGGAATTCACTATGTAGACTAGGCTGGCCTGAGAAACAAAGTAATTTATTTTTATTTTGAGTGTAGGAGTGTTTGGCTGTATGTATATATGGGCACCACAGGTCTGCAGTGCTTATAGAAGCCAGAAGGGGGTGTCAGATCACCTGAAACTTTGTTATAAGTTGTGAGCTACCATGTAGGTACTGGGAACTGAGTCCAAGTCCCCTGTAGTCACTGTGTTATCTGCTGAGCTATTTCTCTAGCTTCTGTACTTGGGTTTTTTTTTTTCCTGCTATAAAACAGTTATGAAATTTTTTTTTAGGAGTTAGCAACCTCTCTACACTATTGTTTATACCCAATGTCACACTGTCTATTTCCCTATCCCATGATTATATATAGAATACAAGTTCTCTTCTGTTATTGGTATTGGTTTGCTTCTGGGAGTAAAGAACACAGTGTAGCTAATCTCTGCCTATATCACTGATTGGTTCCTTTGGAAACAAAAATATCTGAATCCTGATTTTTTTTTTTTAAAGACAGGATGGATTTCACAATGTAGCCTAGGCTAACCTGGGACTCCCCATCCTTCTCAAGTCCTGGGGTTACAGGTGTTTATCACAAAATATCCTTCCTCAAGGTTGCCTAGTCCACCCCATACCAGCGCTGTGACACCTCCACTTTCCCACCTTTCTCTACCGCCTTTTTTTGTCTTTATGAACATGGGGACAGACACGTACTTTCCTTGCTGTTTTAATTTGCATATGTTTGATTACTAATAAGGTTGAACATCTTTTATGCATATTTATCATTTGTATTTATTCTTTTGTGAATTGCTATTCATGTCCTCAATCCATTTTTTTTCCTATTGAAATATCTCTTATTCACTTGTAAGAAAGCTGAGTACATTAGGGGCATTCAACTTTCCATTACGTGTGTCAAAAATAGTTTTTTTCTCCTTGGTTTTGGTTTGCCTTTCAATCTCAAAATTATATATTTTTTTTGACAGAAGGGCCTTTTCACTTTTACAATTCAAATCTTGCTATCTTTTTCAAAGTGGTACTTTCTTGCTTATCCTTTGAGAGTTTTATATGAGCATAAGCCCACTGAGTTGTAGGTGGACCCCTACATTCAGATACTACTATTTCCTCCCCAGTCTTCGCCTTTGGAATTGCTTATAGAAAGGACTTCCCTTTCATATCTGATTTGTAGCCTCCATGTTTCACTTCAGAATCCCAATTTTTCATTCCTACAGGTTTTCAAGCAGGAGAAGTCTGGAGGAAGACACTGGCTTTGTTTTCTGATCGAAGCAGGTTGTGTTCACACCTTTACCTGTCACTCATCATTTTCCCACAGCCAGGACATACCCTTGAGTTTGACTGTCAGCACCAGCTCCGGCTGCCTCTGTGTGTGTTTCAGATTTCTCAGTTCCGTAGCTTCCTGTATTTTAATATCTGACTGAGTAGGTCTTAACCACTTGCTTCCAGTTTTTGACAAAAAAAAAGATGTTTCTTGGAGATTCATCAGTTATTTTTTTCTGATGGATTTTGGTATAAACGTGGCAAAATGTCAAGAAAGCTTGAACTGGACTTTTGCCTGGGGTTGATATTGAAGTTGAAAGGATGGATGAGCAGGGATTAGCATGCCAACAATACAGAACCACATTTCATTTCATTTAGTAATTCTGCCTTTAAGTTTTTAAGCCATATGAACAAGGATTTCTGAATAAAGGTTTTAGCCTCAGCATCGGCAGGGATGGGCACATTGGAAACAGTGGAAGCAGTTGAAGAGGGAGAATTCACTTGATACAGTTGCAGTTTAAAATACCTCACCAGCCCAGTGGCTTATCCTGTTAGAATGCTTGCCCGCCAAAACTGACAACCTGAGTTTTATTCCTGGGACCCAAGGTGTGGAAGAAGAAAACTAACTCCCACAGGTTGTCCTCTGACCTCCATACTTACATCCTCATTGAAAACACACACACACATACACACACACACACACACACACACACACACACACGCACGCACACATGCACACACACATTGTCACCACTAATAGTAATAGTAATAGTAATAAGAATAATGATAATAATAATAATAATGAAATTAAAATTGAAAATATTATGCAGCCCTTAAAAAGGAATTTTCCAGCTGTTTACATAAGTTACTTTAATTTGAACACGAGGTCAAACATCAGGGCTTCAGACAAAACAGCCTTGTTCTTTTCCTATGCTCATCTACCTCATCAAGGAATGTGATGCGGAACACTAAACCTTATTGAAGCCAAACAGACTGAAATGTTAGTAAGTTGTCTTCATGAGAGAGATTATTAGGGATGGTGGCTAGTTTTAATTTGAGTTTTTTTGCCTTGCTTTATAGTTTTTCTGTCATTTGCATGTGTCATGTGTCAGATGTCCTGTGTGAAGCAGGGTGGCAGCCCCTCAACCTCTCCGGAAGGAGCTCACAGCAGGTGCCTACAGCTTGGGAGGGCTGTGGAGTCCGGGTGGCAGCGGCGGATGCAGTTTCTTACATGGCCGGAGGGTGGCAGTGTCCGCTCGCAGACTCCGGGCTGGCGGCTTGATGACCTTTGTCAGCCGGCGCAGCCTCTCGTTTATCACCGATCACGGAGTGGAATGAACATATTTACTTGTGTTTTGCTTTCCACTTATAATATCTAGTGGCATGGGAGGGAAATGAAAACAATTGTTCATAGGGGAAATTTATGAGCTTCATCTGGCTGCATGATTCCCGCAGTTGCCCCAGCGCCGCCCAGAGAGTAGAGATGGCTCCTTATATCCCCAGAGGTCCTCATAGGGCCTTGCAACACTTGCCTCTGGCCAGCAGACTTTCCCATACTCCTCGCCTCCCTTTGAGTTTGCAAGGAGCTCTCTGAGAAGGGGTACACATGTCATCTTTTGGGGTGGCATGGTAGAGCAAGCTGCAGGCTGAGTCCCACCTGAAGTCTGGGCTAGCCTTTATCTCTTGACAATCCCCTAATTCCTTCGTTGGATGAGCTGCCGCTGGGACAGGGCTCTGGAGACCTTCTGGAGCCTTAGCGAGCTCTCCAAGATCTGGATGGGGTGGGAGGGGCCCCTCCCTCTGAGGTTCTAGGAAAAGGGCAGCTCCGGGCTTAGCAGCGATGTGTGCTTTTTGTGTGGAAGAGTGGGAAACAAGGTGGATACGTCTATTCTTTCAGCTTGTCTCAGAGTAGTGTCCCAGGCAGAGAGACAGGATTGCTCTCCCATGGAAGGCAGACAAGAAGGCCTCTTATTTTCAGCTTCTTTGGGCCCCAGGTTCACAGAACTTGGTGCTGAGAACCTGGAACCAGCTCTGTCTGAGGTCCAGATCTAGGCAAAAAGTTCTCCTTGAGCCACGTTGTCCGTTTCTCGTGAGGCCACGCTCCTGACTCCAGCTATCATGGCCTCTGCATGGGAACTGTTGGGCCATTCCTGGGTGAGGTGTAAAGAGTAAAAGCCTGGCCAGCCTCATGTTCCACACCAGAGTGTGGAAAGGTGAGATGTGAAAACACAGAAGCACTACGGAGCGCACAGCAGGGAGGGGAGCCAGTACCTGTGCTGCTCCAAGAGGCTGGTTGCGCATGCGCTGAGGGATGACAGCTATAAGTCGGCGAGGATCTCTAGCAGACCACCCTAGGTTCACTATTCTGTTCTCTCCTTTACTCTCCAGGCCCACATTTCCTATGTCTTCTCTCTATCTCCTCTTTCTTTTTCCTCTTCTTCTCCCCCGTCTTACTCCCTGCTCCCCTACTTTCCTTTTCTTACCGGTCCCTTCTTCTCTCCCTTCTCTCTTTCTAAGACCTGAGGTGAGTCTTTGCATTCCTGTGCTCGCTCGCATGTGGCCCAAGCACACAGGCTCTTGCTTGCCCTCAGCATTGTTCCTCTCTGAGGGTGTCTCCTTCAGTTCCCTGGGCCTGCAAGGGTGTGACCTGACATGGGTGGTCGCTGACATGACGCTGACATGAGATGCATTAGGCATCTTGGAGGTAGTGCCCCTCCTACGAGGCTCCTGCTGGACACATACAGGTGAGCCTTTGGGGCCATCTGGCCAGCAGGTGTGCTGTGTATGGGGAATCAGCCAAGGCTCTGATGTAGGCCCAGCGCTGAGTCTCCTGCCTTGGGATTCCCGGAAAGAGGAGACTGAATTCATCCAGCATAGATCTCTGTCCAGTGAGCATTTCAATGGCAGAAACAAGAAGAAACAGGCTCGCCCACTCCTGCATAGCTCCAGTGACACTTGTACTTTCCCAGGACGGTGGTTTGGCTGATCAGTGTTTCCAGCCCCCGGGACCCTCCCTCGGCTCATTATAATCCACCGTATTTCCCAGGCAGTCTTATAATCGAATTACTCAAAATTGCACAGCTTTATTGCACAATGCTAAACTTCAAGACAAACAAATGCTCAGGTAATGAACAATTATTTATGACAAATTATTACCTTTACTCATAAGACTAGTGGTTTCTATTAAGCTTAGGAATGGTGCCAGCCCCTCCTCCCAGCCAGCCTCCTCCTGCCAGCCCCTCCCAGCCAGCCCCTTTCTTCCTACCCTTCTCTGCCAGCGTGCACAAGGTGCTGAGGGCGCTCGGGAGGGGTGTTGCGTTTGGGCACACACCCGTAGCTGTTCCTGTGGGTGTGGATGAGGAAGAGTCCTGGCCATGCCTCTGTCTCAGCTTGGGGTCGGGCATTTCCTGTGGGGCTTCCGGTTTTCTTCTCTCTTTTGCATACACCAAGGTTGAGGCTCTGAAGCTCAGGGAAGAAGGCTTCCGCTTATACCCATTTGTATTTAAGTTTTAGTGTTTTTCTCTTCTTTGAAACCAAACTCAACTTTAAAAATTATTTATGGACTCAATAACATATGTTTAGATTATTGAACCCCCCTTTTTTTCCTGGTTCTCAGGAGCAGAACCATCTCCCGGCTAATTATAACATACAGTATTTTCCCAGTAGTCTTACAATCAAATTATTCAAAATTGCATTTCTTTATTGCATATTGCTAAAACCCAAGACAAGCAAACATCAAGATAATAAACAATTATTTATTACAAATTATTACCTAATATATAAGATTAACAGCTTGTAACTATTAAGGTTAATACATGTGGTAAACTGTATTTATTATACTTATTTTGGAGCAAATATCTTTGTATAAAACATATGTTTATGTATTGCAATTAATGAGAAAAAGTGTAAGATTAACAATTTATGTTAGGTTTTGTTTTTAGATTTATGCACACTGTAAAACTTATTTATTGCACTTATTAAAAGTATTTAATGATGGACTTTTAGATCCCGTCTTTTTAATGCACAAATATAAACTAGGGGAGTATTAAATTACAGAATGGAAAATTATAACTAAAGTCAAAGAATCTAACTATTTTCTGCTATAAATCTGCCTTAAAAAGATTATCAGCAGAATTACGGAATCTTAAAATAGTGGCCTTTATAGTACATAATGAGTTTCAGTGAGCTAGCCTTTGAAAGGCTTTTTTTTCTCCATCATTAAAACTAAACTCAACATCTTACTCTTAAACGTAAATGTAGCTAGAAGCATAAACACTGAATCGTTTCGTTTTATGATTCAAAGTCAAGTCGAGGGAAGAGGAGGGAGTGGGGTGAGTTCAGACCAGCTGGAGGGACAGGGCAGGATGAGGGAAAACTGGGGGCCAGGGTAAGGAGTAACTGAGCAGCTTGACACCCCGGGAGGACTTTCTCATCTCCGCCTCTCTCTGGCTTCCTTTCAGAATGGGAACTCTGGCAGGTGTATGGGGCTGTTTGGTTGCTACAGAATCGAAACAGTTATATACAAAGGTGGTGATGTTCAGGTCAATGGAGCAGATTGAGATCAACAAAGCCCTCAGCATTTTCTGCCTGCTGGGGTGCAGAACCCCCAGGTGCTAAGTCAAGAGGAATATTCTGGAAGGCAATGGAAGTGAGGGAGAGAGAATGGTTTCTGGGAAGGACCTGATTGCATTCTGGACCATCCACATTTGTGTTCTATCAGCCGGAGTCGTCTGGGATGTGGGATTTGAAGAGAGAAGACTGACCTGTAGGCAAGTCCAAAATACATTTTATTGATTGAAGATTCCTTCGGAGGTAAGCAGTCCACTCTGGGTAGGTCCAGCCTGGACTGGTGGTCCTGGGTGTCATAAGAAAGCAGGCTGAGCAAGCCATGAAGAGCAGGCCAGTAAACAGCACCCTCCGTGGCAGCTGCATCAGCTCTGCCTCCAGGTTCCTGCCCTGACTTCAGTGACTAAGTACGACCTGAGAGATGCTGGGTCCTCTGTAGCAGTGTTTCTCACACACTTTGTGTTTGGGCTCAATGGGCTGTACTCTGCTGTGCTGCGCTTAGGGCCACTCTGTCCTTCAGCTAGAGCTGGAGCCCTCAGGATTCTGAGATTGTCCCTCACCCCCAGGGACCCTGAAGACATGGGGGATGAAGTTAGAAGTCAGACGACTGCTTCCCTGATGGACAGTGTAAGGTGTCCAGAGCCAAAGTTCTTGGGCCCTCAGACATGTCAGCATACCTGTGATCTCTGAGCAAAGATTGGCAGAGAGCTGCAGGGTGGCTCTTGTAGATTATACAGCCACTGGAAGGGGAAGGGGAAGTGGAATTGGAAGGGGAAGGGGAAGGGGAAGGGGAAAAGGAGAAAA
>NW_022196904.1:27099872-27118656 GCF_008632895.1 Mastomys coucha
AAGGGGGAAAGGGGGAAAGGGGGAAAGGGAAAGGGGAGGGGAAGGGGAAGGGTTAGGGCAGGAAGCAGAGGGGGCCAGGAGTGAGCAGGAGGCTGCCGCATGGCACCTACTGGGAGTCTTCAGACATGTGTTCGCTTAGAAGACAATGGTTTGCAGGATTTTATTTGAAATGCCAAAATATCTCCTCTTCCTACCAAAAGTTGTATTATTTCGAGTATACATTTAAAAAATGTATACTCATTTTTTAATTAAAACACATTTAAAAAATTCTTGCAAAATATGTAGCAACATATAATTCCTATTCTGTACCGAAATGCTGTACAACCCAGTTATATCACGCCTGGGTGTATACCCAGAGGAATCAGAGAGAACACAGCACAGAGATGCCCCCACACCCATGCTTATCTCAGCCTGACGCCCACCAACCCACGAAAGCATAGAGAAAATATGGTGTGTGCACATGATGGGTTTTACTCAGCCATAAGGAAGAATAAAGCCATGTCATAGGCAGAGAGAGGAACAGACATAAAACAAGCCCAATGTGGAGAGACAAATGCCGAATTCCCTCTTATACACAGAACCTAGATTACATGAATAAGGAAAGTGAAGGGGACAGACTGGGAAGAGGGAAGGGACCAGCAGGAGGACGAAGGAGCTGGAAGGCAGTGGGGCTGAGCACGAAGAACATGCTGCACTTGCAAGATTGTCATAGTGGACTCATCATTTTGCAGGGAGGTGATGGCATGCACCTTTAATCTCAGCACTTAGGAGACAGAGGCAGGCAGATCTCTGAGTTTGAGGCTGTCTACAGAGTGAGTTCCAGGACAGCCAGGGCTACACAGAGAAGCTATGTCTTGGGAAAAACAACAACAACAACAATAACAACAAAACTACTACTACTACTGCTGTTGCTGCTGCTGCTGCCACTACTACTACTACTACTACTACTAATCAGTTTGTATAATGAGTGTGTGGTAATAAAGCAAACCAGTTTTGGGAGGAGGGGTTTGAGAGCACGGTGGGTGCTGTTTGGAGCACCTACTTCAGCGAGGACCAGTGGCCTTCCTTGGGAGGCTCACGGGAAGGTGGGTGAGTCATGTGGGTTCTGTTTCTTCCTCCAAAGCATTGTTCAGTTTGGGTAGGTGACATCCCCTTCTGCTGGTGCTCCAAGTCCCCCTGCTTCTCGGGCTTCCATCTCTTTATCATCCCCTCACCTATCTCTTTGTTTGGTGAAGACGTATTCATTTGCTCATTTGTGAATTGACTGTTTGGTGAATGAGCTAACTCCCTCCCTTCCTCTCTTGCTTCCTTCCTTTCTTCCTCCCTTCCTCCTCCATCTCCCCTGTCCTTCCTTCCTTCTTTCCTTTGTTCCTTCCTTCCTTCCTTCCTTCCTTCCTTCCTTCCTTCCTTCTTTCCTTCCTTCATTCCTTCCTTTGTTCCTTCCTTTCTTCCTTCCTATAGGTGTATGCCACCAAGCTGTCCATAAAGCATTTTCTTCTTCCTATTATTATTAGGGGTGGCTGTACTGAGCACTGAGGCCAGAGGACTGCCATGAGTTTGAGGCTAGCCTGGGCTACATAGTGAGTATTAGGCCAACCTAAGGCTGCTTAACAAGACCCCTTTCTCAAAATCAACCACTGGACTGGAGAGATGGCTTAGCAGTTAAGAGCACTCCCGGCTCATGCGGAGGACCTGAGTTCAGTCCCCAGCGCCCATATAGGGTAGTTTACAATCACATGTAGCTCTAACTCCAGGGGCTCCAATGCTATTCTGGCCTTTGAGGGAACTGCATGCATGTAGTGCACATACACACACTCAGGTACACACATATACCCATGAAACAAGTCTCTAAAACAATGCAACAAACAAAAAAAGATGCTGACTGGACCAGCCAGGCAGGTGGATTCTAGCTCACTATTGGTCAGCAGCATTCATTGATTTGATGGTGTCTGCTAGAGGGAATTGGCAGTGCTGGCTGTCGGTTGGAGTCTGGGAAACAGTTTTCAGGGGGACAGAGATATTCCCATTGACCCAGGGAACCCCTTCTAGGATATCATGTGTTCAGGATGTGATGGCAGATGACAAGAACCCAAATAATAGCACACGAATGTCCATGCACCCACACGCACATTCACACACTGCACCTACTGCACCACACTCCCTGCCTCCCAGGAGAAAGAGACAAGTGAAGATGCTCAGGTTGGGAGGTGAGACAAGTCCAAAGTGTTACACTCAGCACATAGGAGTGGGGACTGACCGGGATTGAGTTGTGGCTAAACTGAGGTTTCTTCCACGGAGGATGGAGGGGAGCTGAGTAGAGGTGGGTGGGTGAAGGGAGCTCCTGTCCCTGCTTGGGGGCAGTTGGAAGAGGCCACTCTGCTTCTTCCTTTGTTCCATGGGTGTTCTGTCTGTCATAGTGTGTTTCACAAGACGTTCGGGGTCTGGGGAGAAGGCTCACTGCACAAAGTGCCTGCTGCATTAAGTTTGAATCCCCAGAGCCTATGTAAAAAGCCAGGTGGGGATGTCCCCATGACAGAGGGGTGGGGAGGAAGTATGGGATGTGGTATGGGGGTGGACCAGGAGAGGAATAAAATCTGGGTTTAAAAAAAAAAAAACAAAAACCAAACCAAACCAAACCAAACCAAAAACAGTAAAAAGCCAGGTGGTTGAGCACCAGTGGCATTTGGCCCACCAGTGGTGGGAAGGCAGGGCCAGGCAGGTCTTTGAAGCTCATTGGTCAGCCAGTCTAGCACAATTTATGGCCTCAGGTTCAGTGAGAGACCTTGTATCCAAAACAAACAAACAAACAAACAAACAAACAAACAAGGTGGAGAGCAAGTGAGGAAAGACACCAATGTTCACTTTGGAGCTCCACACCCAGGCATGCACATACACGTTCGCCTGAACGCACATGTGTGCACCCCGCAAAAGCTGTAAAGCGTGTATGTCCTTTAACAGACAGTCCCACTTTGAGGGATTGTCTTTAGGAAATGACCCTGGGTGAAAACACAGACTCCCTCTCACAGCTGTATTGTTTTGTCTTTTTTATTCTAGAAAATATAAAAATGTGCAAAAGCACACATGGGAATATGGCTGTCCCTGTGCATGCTGCCCATCCACAGTAGCTGCATCCCATCTGTCCTGTTCACTGGACTATCTGAAGCCATTCTCAGGTACTATTTTACTCATTAACAATTAAGAACACATCTCCGGGAGAGAAAAAAGCCTACACATCACTGCTTTGGCTCCCTTTGAGGTAAGCAAAATTTCCCTAATATTGTTAAATATCTAATCAATATTCAATGTGTCTTGCCTGCCCTCATACCTTTGCATTCCTTTCTGTGCTTAAGTCAGACCGGTTCTACCCACTGCCAGCAGCCAATGTGCCAGAGACTTTAACCCTTGGGTCCCCGACTCTCACTTTGTTTTGATTGGGGTTTATTGGGTTTTCGGGTGAACTCTCTGAGCGGGTCCCTACCATTGTATTCTTGGCCTCTGCACCTTTTCTGTGTCTCCTCATGTGCTCAAGATACCTGGGTGGGAGTCACAGATACTTCCGTATGTCATTACAGTGAAGTATAACATTCCCTGGAGTGAGAGTTTTGGCTCCTTAAAAAACCCAGTTATATTATAGGAATATGTTTTTGTTTTCATCCCAGGTGTGGGATACGGGGCTGCTTCAGACTGTCCAAAGTAGCTGACTATGATTGTCCTGTGCTGTAAGAGAGGCATCGTTGCCAGCTGCAGATAGTTGAATTCTGGGGCCTCTGGGGGAGGGATGTCCCTCTGAAAAGATGGCTGCTGCTCCCCTCTGCTGTTACCCACAACCCTCATTGCTCTTGGTTGGTGATGTTGCAGTTTGTCAAGTGGTTGTGAGCAAAGAGATGAGGAGATGAGAATATCCTGACAACTAAGATTGGACCTGTCCCAAGGAGCCCAAACTTCCAATCAGCGGAAAGCAGTCTATTTTGTTGGCTGAAAGCCTATTTTGTTGAGCTCTTTCCCCTCCAACCTTCTTTCTCCTTCCTTTCTAACCTTCTAACCTTCTTTTACTTCTTACCTAGTGTTGGGGAATTGGAAAGGATCTGGGTGGAATAAGGGTTGGAAGGGAGGTGGAGGTATAATAACCCAATAAAATAATTTAAAAAGTACACCAACAATTTCCACTTAAAAATATAGCAATGCGCACTAAAGATTGCTAACATTTTACTGACTGCTACACATTTAGCACACACGTTTTCATTACTTACTAAAAGATTAAAATTATTAAACTTCAGAAATGTAGCATGGTGGAAGAGTACGTATTAAACCTGGCACTGAAAAGTTCAACGTCAAAATGTAAATCCAATGTAAACTTAGCATTTGATAAGTAATTGAAATTGTACTCTATCATCACAAATTATTTTTTCTGTTACTTTTACATGTGTGTGTATGTGGTGTGTGTGTGTGTGTACACATGAACATGTACATGTGTGCATGCCTTCCTGCCTACCTGCCCACACACAGGTATGTGTGTGGAAACCAAAGGTTGTCTTTGTGTGTCTTTCTCTATTTCTTTTGAGACAGGTTCTCTCACTGAATGAGAAGCTCACTGGTTGGCTAGATTGGTGGGACAGCGAGTTCCCAAGACACATGTCTCTGCCTTTCCTGTGCTGGGGTTACAGATGTATGCATAGTGCCTGGCCTTTACATGGTGCCAAGGATCTCCTGCTGGGCTGCACCCCTAGACCGGAATGCCACCTAAATGGGACCACACAGTATGCAGCCTTTGGTAATAGGTGTTTTTCACTCGGTGTACTTCTCCATTTATCCAGGCTGTTCCTGGTCTTTGCTGCATAGTATTCTATGGTACAGATGTACCACAGTTCTTTGCCTTTACCAGTTGAGGCACCTCCCTAGTCCCCATGGATGGCAGTTTTAAATGCATTTTCCTAATGGCTAATACTGACAAACTCCTGTTCATTTAGCAATCACATTCTCTTTTGTAAGAGGCCTCTTCACATTTTTTTTTTTTTTTTTGCCTATTTTCTAACCGTATTGCTGTTTTCTAAATTTCTTTTTGAGACAAGGTCCTATAGTATAGTCCAGATTGACCTCAAATGCAATCCTCCTGCCTCTGCCTTCTGTGTATCAGGATTACAGGCCCGAGTTACCATGCCCAATTGCTGCTGCTGTGACTTCTCCTCTTCCTCTCCCTCCTCCTTCTCTTCCTCTTCTTCTTTCTTTTTCTCCTTTGAGTTTTGGGATTTCTTTCTACAGTTTCAGTGGCTTTCTTTACCAGACACATTTTTGTAAATGTTTTCTTAGTTTGTAGATTTTCTTTTCTTCCATTTGACTTTGGTTTCTCACAAAAAATTTAATTTGATGAATTCCATCATCAATTTTCTGCTTGAGTAATACATTTTTTAATGTCAAATATAAGGACTCTGCCTGCACCTGTGATTTTTCAGACCTCTTCCTATGCCTCCTGATAAGAATTCTAGAGCTTTTCCATTTTCCATTTAAGTCCATGAGCATTTGAGTATTTTCTCTCTTTCTCTCTTTCTCTCTCCTTCTCTCTCTCCGATAAGCTATGAAACTTAGATCAAAGTTCATGTTTTAAAAATAATTTTTTTATTTTTATTTTATATGCATTGGTGTTTTGCCTGTATGTGTGTCTGTGTGAGGCTGTTGGATTTCCCTGGAACTGGAGTTACAGACAGTTGTGAGCTGCCATGTGGGTGCTGGGAATTTAACTCAAGTCCTCTTGAAGAACAGCCAGTGCTCTTAATGGCTAAGCCATCTCTCCACTCCCTAAAGTTCATGTTTTTTAAAAATTATAGGTATATAATTTCCCCAGCACCATAATATTGAGGTCATTTCATCTTTCCTTCATTAAATTTATGATGTTCTTGTCAAAAGCCAGTTAAAGCCAGTCTCTTTCTGCATTGCGTGTTACCCCCTTGATCTACAGATCTGGGTCCTTCCTGCCAGCATCTCACAGTACTGGCTTACTATAGTCACTGAGTGAGTCTCACTATTGAATATAATTATTACCTGTGCTCCATTTTCCTTTTTCCAAAAATAATTTTAGCTAGCCTAGATATTTGATTTCTTAATAAATTAAAAAATAACATTATATGTGTCTTTACACATAAAAAACACTTTCTGGGCTCTGGGTAAGAATTGTGTTTGACTGGCAGGAGAATGTGAGGAGAAAGGAGTCCTTTGCTATTTTTGTTTCTTAGTAACACACAGTAAACACAGTCTATCTCCCCATCCATTAGATCATCTTTGAGTTTTCAGCATAATATAGTTGATCATCCAACTCTTAGAATGCTTTATTTTTTCAACTTAGTGTCATTTGTTGAATATTTATATATGCATCACACACTTAATTTTTTAAAAAATTTATTTATTTTTATGAGTGATGTGTATGTGCGTGCGTGTACTACATGCATGCAGTGCCCTTGGAAGCCAGATGAGGGCATCAGATCTCCTGGAACTGGAGTTTCAGGTGGTTAAGACATCGAGTTGGTTTGCCAGAAACCAAATCTGGGTCCCTTTCAAGAGCATCAACTGCTCTCCATCACAGAGTCACCTCTCCCACACATAATTTTTAATGTTCAGATGTTCAGATGTTCACTGCTACTAGTCAGGGAAACCCCTTTGAATGTTCGAATTCTATTCTGCAACTTGGTTGGACTCACACGTGGTTCTAGGAGATCTGTGGAGCTTTTGTGAGCTCATTTACACAGGCGATCATGCTATCTGCAGACAGGAACAACCTTATTCCTCTTCTCTTGATCTGTAACTTTAGTGTTTATTTACCATTTGCTTTTGGCATTTGGGACTGGCCAGAACTTCCAGTAATGTGTTGATTTAGAGTCCTTAGTGTGGATAACTTTCAGATTCACTCATAGAGGAAAGAAGCCGGTTTTCACATGCACACAGGGTTGGCTAGAGGCTGTTAATAGATGCTAACCAACTGAGTACAATTCTCACTGTTCCTACTTTACACAGCACGTCAGCTTTTTCTGTGATATCAGTGTATTAGGACAGCATGCCCAGTGAGGTGGAAATCCTGTTATGTGTCTTCATGGATCCGAAACAGTCTGTTTTTGGTAATCTTCCATAGGTGGTTGGCAAGACATGTGGTCTATTCTGCTGTCAGGTGGGTTGATTCCTGAACCCTGGTCGCCTTGGTCAACAGTTGAGCCTTTCCGTGTTCTGTGACTCTTTGTGTGCTAAGATGAGGAACCAGACTGATTATTCCCACACTGAGGCTTCGGCTTCTCCTTTCCATTCTGCCATTTTCCCGTTTGTTTTATACCTGCTTTGGCTAGCTTTGTTTTCTTCATGGCTGACCCTCTTTTTTTTTTTATCATCATATATTCTATTTCTGTTTTTCTGGTTGGGGTTCTCTGCTCTCTATTTTATCTCACATTAATATGTCTGCTGCCTCTCTTTGATTAATGCTTTTGTGACGACATATCTTTCTTATTCTTTTGTTCTCAACCCGATTATGTTGTTATATTTGAAGTGAGTTTCTTTTAGATAGCGTGATAGTTGAACCATTTTTTATTGATTAACTCTGTTATCTGAGAAATTCCCACTTGCACACAGTGTGTTCAGATTATCCCTCCCTCCTCTTCCTCTCATCACAGTCAGCCTCCCCCCTGCTCACCGTCAGTCCTTTTATCAGATCCATGACTTTAGTCTTGTTTTGTGATTTATTAGTTTACCTAGGGTCATATGTATATGGATGGCCACTGGCTTGGAACCAGCCATTGGACTCTGGTGGCATCATCAATGGGTGTACAGTGGAAAGACTCCCTTTCCAGGAATACCTCAGTGACACATAGCCCACCAGTAAGTGTTAAGGCCTCCTGAACCGGTTCTCCATCTATGTCTGTTGACTGGCTTGTTCTTGTTCAGACTCAGCGTAGGCAGCTGAGCTGCTGCAGATCGTGCGTGCAATGGCTGAGCTTTGCCAAGGAGATGACATTTTGCTGCCCTTCTCCCTACCTTATTTCTGTTCTCTCTTCAGCAGTCTTAGAGGAGATGACATGGACGTCTCTTGTTCAGGACTGGCCACGTCTTTAATCGATATAGTTGACATATTTCCATTTAATGTGATCACAGGCATGTTTGGGATTAACTATACCATTCTCTTCCATTTGCTTCCTCTTGGTGGCTTGCTCTCTGGTTTCCTATCCCTATCTTCCGGTGGGTTGTTTGGACATCTTGTAGAACTTTATTTTTAATTTGTTTGTACTATTCTGAGAGTATCTCTGGTCAGGGTTTCTATTGCTGTGATCAAGCATCATGACTAAAAGCAACATGGGGAGAAAAGGGCTTCTTTTAGTTAGTCTTCCACATCACTGAAGGAAGGCAGGGCAGGAACTCGAATGGGACTAGAATCTGGAGGCTGGAGCTGATGCAGTGGCCTTGGAGGACTGTTGCTTACTGGCTTGCTCCCCCTGGTTTGGTCAACCTGCTTTTGTATAGAACCAAGAACATAGAATCCTAGGGACATTCCTGGCCACAATGGACTGGCCCCTCCCCCACCAATTACTAATTAAGAAAATGCCCTACAGGCTTCCCCACAACTGGATCTCATGGAGGCATTTTCTCAATTGAGGGTCCCTCTTTCAGATGTCCTTAGCTTTGTGTCAAGTTGACATGAAAAATAGCCTGCATACTCTGTATAATTTTTAGTGGTTATACTGTGTATTACATTACTTATACACAATTTTTTCCGAGTTCTGCCCATTTTACAATTTGAATGGAGTAGAAATAATATGTCCACTGAAGAGCATTTATTTTTCCCAGTTTAATGTTGCTGTCTTAATTATTTTCTTTGGGTATATTTTGGATCACACAAAAAGTGGTATAATTCTTGCTTCAGTGATCTAGTAAACATGATTAGACAAGTCAAGAGAAGGGGATCCTCTTGTATTTACCACCTGGCTTCTGCTGGTGTGTGTATGGTGTGGGACCGATGGTGATTGTTGGGAGTGTAGTGATTATCTTATGAGTTCTGTCTTAGCTAGGCCTCCTGAACCGGTTCTCCATCTATGTCTGTTGACTGGCTTGTTGTTTAGGAAATATGTATGATATTTCCATTAAGTCTTTCAGAAGTTCTTACATGCATACTGTGTTTTGATTGTATTCTTTCCCACTCCCCCTCCTAACCCCTCCCAGGTCCACCCCATCCCCCACCCCATCCCAATGACAGGTTGTTTGTCTTGTTGCAGAAAGCATCCCATTTCTCTTCTGCTTTGCCTAGAGAAGAGAGGCTTTTACTGGGGCTTTTTATGGCCTGTGTCCACTGTACTCTCCAGATTCGTGTCGTCTTCTGTTCCAAGTTTGTTATATAAGAATAATAAGTAAATAAATAAATAAGCTATCCTGTAGTGCTGTGTGCTAGATAGTTTTATGTTGACTTGAAAAGGTAGAGTCATCTGAGACAAGGGAACTTCAATCAAGAAAATGTTTCCATAAGATCAGATCCTACGTAAACCCGTAGGGCATTTTCTTACTTAGTGATGTGGGAGGGCCCACCCCATTGCTGTGAGGCCATCCCTGGACTGGTGGTCCCGGCTGCTATAGGAGCAAGGCCTGAGAGCAAGCCAGTGAGCACCCCTCCATGGTCTCTGCCTCAGCTCCTGCCTCCAGGCTCTTGGGCTGTTTGAACTCCTGCCCTGACTTCTTTCAATGATGCTCTATGATGTGGAATGTAAGCTCAATAAACCCTTTCCTCCCCAAGTTGCTTTTGGTCATGGTGTTTCATTGCACTTATAGTGACCCCAACTAGGACAGGAAGAAGTCTCAGTTAGTGTACCCTTACTCTCTCTGTCCTTATGAAAAACTTTGTGCCTGTTTTATATATTATGTCTAAGAATTTTAGTTATGCTTAAGAAGAGGAATTGGGGGAACATTTTTTTTTTTTTTACTTTATCTTCTTAAAGAGGATTAAGCAAATTTTGTTTTACAATTATATAAAGTATCGCGTGGGTCCCACATCGAATCTGAAACACACATTATATTAAGGAAGTTTAGTTTTTAGCCATTTGTGCCTTGCTATGTTTTCCTCCTTCTGAATATGTAGTTAATCACTTAAAAAAAAAGTAACTTTATTAAACTTTTCATTGCCATGACAAAATGCCAGACAGAGACAAGAGAGAAAGGAATTATCTCTATTCATAATTTCTGAGGGTTCTGTCCATGCTGGGTTATGTGTGGCAGAGGAGATGCTGCCCTCATTGGTGGACAGGAAACAGAAAGGAGGGTCACACAGCAAGCCAGAGAAAAGTACCGTTCATCAGAACACGCCCCAGTGACCTACTTCCTCTAACTAGGCCCAACCTTCCTTCACCGTCTTCTAGTCTGGACACCATCAAAGCTTCATCCAGAGGTCAGGTCAGAACCCCCAGGATCTAGTCGTCTCTGGACACAACACACCCAGAGGTGAGCTCCACTCATGTGCTAGCCATTTATCAACGCAGTCAAGTTGACAGTTCAACTCACCCATCATGGTAAGTGTGGTCTGTGTGTATGTGCCTGCATCCCTTCTTTAATGATACCTTGGAAATTCACTGTCTGCTTGTGAAGAAACCCACAACCGGTTAAAGGTCAGAGAGTGTCAGTGCAGCGCTCCACCACAAATAGAACATCTATACCACATCCCCTCTTCTCGCGGACTCTTGGGGACTATCAAAGGACTCTTCTTCTCGGGGACTATGGAAGCAGAGAGGGTGGGAAGACTGTAAGAGCTAGAAGCTACTGCAGATTGTGCATGCAATGGCTGAGGCTGTACAAGATGGCAAATAAACATGGAACCTGAGAACTGGAACAGAGAGCAGTGTCTTCTGCCCCTGACAAGAGCCCTGCACTCGGGATCTCATAGTAGGCGTGGATGCCTGGACAGGATGCGCACAAGACGGAGCCGACCAGCATTCCAGTCCGGAAGCAGGAGTGGCTTATGCGCCCCTGCCCTAGATGGGGGGCTAGTGACCATTGATGGCTGCTAGGGGAGGGATAGTCAGTTTTCTTTAAGGATACAACCCCTACTAGGCCAACCCACATAGAAAGCCCCACGCCCGAGAGTATATGGGTAG
Source organism: Mastomys coucha (assembly GCF_008632895.1). Taxonomy (NCBI): domain Eukaryota; kingdom Metazoa; phylum Chordata; class Mammalia; order Rodentia; family Muridae; genus Mastomys; species Mastomys coucha. The sequence goes on from NW_022196904.1 coordinate 27,110,975, forward strand.
CATAAATTCGACTCTGTTATAAAAAACAAACAACCTGTCATTGGGATGGGGTCGGGGATGGGGCGGACCTGGGAGGGGTTAGGAGGAGGAGTGGAAAAGAATACAATCAAAATGCAGTACGCATGTAAGAACTTCTGAAAGACTTAATGGAAATATCATACATATTTCTTAGAAATAATTATCAATAACTTACAATGTGTGGGTCAGTTCTGACCTAGGAAATGTGCTTCACAGATGTCATCAAATGATAGAACTAAGATTTGGAAAGAGCTGCAGATGCAGCCCAGGGTCGAGTTCCGAGCACCTGCATCACGGGAAGCTAAGGCCTGAGTGTAAGCCTCAGCACAGCAGGTAGAGAAGTGCCTTCTACAGGAAGATACAAAACTGCAGTGTGGTTTACGGTGCAGAGAAGACTACAAGCAACCTGCATATTTAATATAAGAGAGTTATGAACGATGAAGTGTTATCTCATGATTAAATGTTAAGATGTTTATGGACTTGTCAAAAAATTCAAAACCAGGACAGAAAACTCCATCTCACATAATTTCTCAATTACGTAAAAAAAAAAAAAAAAAAAAAAAAAAAAAAAAAAAAAAAAAAAAAAAAAAAAAAAAAAAAAAAAAAAAAAAAAAAATTGTAGAGAAAACCGGAAGAAGATGCACAAAAATTATAACTGTGGCTATTTACATTTTTATTATATATATATTTCAGTTTTTATTTTATGCTTATGGATGTTTTGCCCGCATGTATGTCTGTGTGTGATGTGCAAGCAGTGCCAGGAAGGGAGTACTAACATTACAAACCATTGTGAGCTACCATGTGGGTGCTGGGAATTGAACCTTGGTCCTCTGGGAGAGCAGTCAGTGCTCTTAACTGCTGAACTGTGTCTCTGGCCCCGTATTTTTTTATTTATTCCATTTATTTGTTTGGGGAGTTCTCACATGAGTTCTGTGCTTACAGAGCTTCCACTCCCCTTCCTTTTCTACCCTCCAACTTCCCTGCTGTCACTTCTGTTCTCTGTAAAGTTTATAACCTCTTCTTTAATTATTATTGTACACACATGCATGTGTGCATGCACACTCAAATAGTACACCCATATGTATTCAACCTGCTGAATTCACTTACAGTTGTGTGTGTGTGTGTGTGTGTGTGTGTGCTTAGTTCTTGCAGCAATGTACAAGATGGCAAATAAACATGGAACCTGAGACCTGATAAGTTCTGTGTTATTGCTTTGATTTATTCACTCAGAAAGCATCTCACACGGACCTTCCGTGGCATCCTCAGGCAAGGCAGTGAGTAAAACACACATGGCCTCTCATGCCCAGGTGAGATGGGACCTCTCTGTAGCATCAGGCTGGTGTGTGGATGCAGGGAGCCATGGGATCATCTGAGTCATGGAGATTAAAGAGGATGGATAGCCATGAGGCTCCAGGAAGAGAGCACCAGGGCTGGGTAGCAAGGATCCATGGGAAGAGAGAAGGCAGAGCCAGACAGAGGGGACACTCAGTGGATGATTATATTAGTTGGATCACATCCCTTAGACAAAATAAGTGGTATTAACAGGTGAAGGGAGGAAGGGCTAACTTCTGGCTCATGGGTCTAGCCCATCATGGCAGAGATGAGTGCGTGGCAGAGCAGAACAGCTTACATCACAGCATCCAGGAAGCTGAGAAGGCAGGCTTTCCTATTCTATTCCTTTTTCCCCATCCTAGGGGATGGTTCTGCTCACAGTTGCAGCTTTACTGTGAGCAGAACAGTAAATAGAATTCTAGGAGGGCCTCAACCAAGACATCTGAGTTAACCATTGTAAAGCAGGAGCAGGCAGACTTCCTGTGGAGCAGAGAGGTGAACACAGAGAACTGAGGGTGAGAGACCAGTCTGGTGCAGTAGACAAGTGGGTACCAGTGGTAACTGATAGACCATGCATTGATGGGAAATTGCGGGACCGTGGCTTGCCACTGCCCTCCACAGAGCCTTCTGAGACAGAAGGGGCAGACTGGGGTACCTGTGCCAGCTGGCCAACTTCCCTTTTCTGCTCACTGCCCCTCTGGGATTGGTTCTACATCATTTAGCAATGTGGCCTTTGACTCTCAGTCACTAATTCGTTCATCTGGACTCTCACTGAGCAATACTGGTTGTGTGCCAACCCTGAGGATATGGCAGTTAAAAGGACTTAAGAGTCACAATTAGTGGGAGAGACCAATGATAGAGGAACTGGGCAGACACAGACAGTCTCATGCTTGGGGTAGCTTTCTTTGTGACCGGTTGGGGGAGACTCTGGTGTAGAGCCTGGTGTTGGCTTCCTCGGCACTAGGTGGGGCAGGGCTCCTTGGTCCTAGCCCCAGAGGGAAGAACCTGAGGACCTGATTCTATTACCATCTATTGGCTCTCTTGTTTGAAAACTCACTCCCACAGAGCCTGCCCAGGACAGGGATGAGAGGTGAGAGAGACAGGACTAGATCTCGTGTGCTCTTTGAGGTGGTGCCTCTCTCTCTCCCTTTCTCTCTCTCTCTCTTTCCTTTTTTTTTTTTTTTTTTTTTTTTTTTTTTTTTTGGTTTCTTGAGGCAAGGTTTCTCTGTGTAGTCCTGGATGTCCTGGAACTCACTCTGTAGACCAGGCTGGCGTCAAACTCAGAAATCCACCTGCTTCTGCTTCCCAAGGGCTGGGATTAAAGGCATGCGCCACCACCTTTCAATCTGAGGGTTAAATGAAGAGCAACGCCATGGATGGTGAGGACTTGGTAAGGAGAAGTAGATGCCTCCTGCACTAAATCTAGCCTAAATCCATACTAAATCTGGGAAGAAAGTGTACAAGAGAACAGCCCAGTGTGGGTTCAGTCTCTGAGTCTCAGTTTCCCAGCATAGCTGAGAAAGACACCTGGCATCCCCTGTTTTGCAGTCCCCCACAAGAGCACAGGCTCCCTCCTCTCCCCATGGGCATTGTCTTTCTCCAGCTATGCTGCCGGGCCCCACCTCTTGCATGCTGCTCGGCTGGAGATGTCTGTCCAGGCCCTACATTGTCTGGGGAGGGCGTTTGCTCACCTGGGTGGGTTATTATTAGCCAGAGATGAAGTGAAAGGCCCTGAATGGAGGACTCTGAGCTCCTGCCTGACACAGTGGCCCAGGCAGGAAGGAAATGATTCATTATGGCTACAAGGCACGCTACGCTCTAATTTCATATAACAAAATAAATGACAGTCGTATTTTGGGCACCAGGAGGCACAGATAGCTTTGTTCCCTGACTGCTTCTCACTGGGGCTGCAGGGAAAATTCCAGCAGCTGGCCTTTGTGTTGGGAGATGCAAGACTGAGGGGGCCCCCAGGGGTGGCAGGTACTGTGACCCAGGGGGTTGAGTGAAATTGCTCCTGAGACAGCCCGAGGGTAGCCAGGGAAAGGCTCTCAGAGATTCCATGCCTTCAATCCAGGGCTACACCTTGCTGATCCCACATCTGCTAGGCACTTCGTGTACTCCTCTTCCTTAAAGCTCTCCAGTTCAGTCCTAGCTTGGGGGCCTCTTCTAGAAGGACCTCGGCTGTGTCTGCCAGCAGCATCAAAGGAGAGCACCCTTCCTCTTGGCTCTGTCCTGTCTCCTGCCCCAATTGGCTCCAAAGCCACATAGAAAGCTTTTGATGAGACACTGTTAGCCGGGAATGTGGTTCCAAGTTCAATGCAGCTCACCTCTTCGTTCTCCACCACTCATCCTGGCGGTGAGGAATTTGCTTATGAATCGAGCCCCATAGTGCTGTAGAAATCTCTGTGGATCTTTTCTTTGGGGGAAAGGATATCTCAATAGTTTGTGGAGCCTATGGAGAAAAATAAATAAACATTGAGATTTGTCAAAAAAATGAATCAATAAAGGGTTGGAGAGATGGCTCTGTGGTTAAGAGCACTTGTTCTTCCCGAGGAATGTTCCCAGCATTCACACTGGATGGGTGATAGCCACCTGTGACTCCAGCTCTTGGGGGATACAATGCTCTCCTGTAACTTTTGACACACACACACACACACACACACACACACACAGAGAGAGAGAGAGAGAGAGAGAGAGAGAGAGAGAGAGAGAGAGAGAGAGAGAGAGAGAAAGAGAGAGAGAGAGAATAAATTAAATAAAAAATAAAAATAAATTAGATACACCAGGACTAGATACACAGAAAAAAAGCCAGCCCAGAATGTGGAGCTCACACAATGCAAGGGCCACAGGCTGGATAAAGCCTGCCTAACCCTGAGGTCAGAGAGGAATACCCCAGCCTTGCCCAGGGGACTGCCTTAGGGAGGGCACAGCATTACATGCTTTGTAAGTTACTTTTCCCTTCAGGACCAAATTCCTGACAGAGAAACTCTAGTGAAGAAAGGTTTATCAAGGTTAGAGCGGGAGGGGCTTGAGGTCCCGCTTCGCTCAGGCTGCCCAGACTAGACTAGAGGTGGGGTCTGGCTGCCACCCTCAAGACTCACCTCCCGCAGCTCCCTCTAACAAAGTCTCATCTTGTAAAGGGCCTGTAGACCCTCTTCCCCCCAGACCTCACTAGAATCCCACCAGCTGGAGAACAGTTAGTGTTCAAACAAGTGTTTGAATGAGGCCGTTTCTTATTCAAATTACAACAGTGGAGTCACCAGCTTCTCAGCGGGGCTTCCAGGGCAAGGAGGAAGGGGCTCTCTGTGCTGCTGCTCTGCTCTTAGTCTGTGGCGCAGAAGGGAGGCTGTATCCAGCATCACCTTGCTGGCCTCTCCACCCCTGTCAGCTAGCCCAGCCTCACACCCCAGAGACCCAGCAGCACTCTGTATCTGAAGTACCCACCACCCTGACCCTGCTCACGGAATTAAAGTCACTGCTTTCATCCCAAGCTACCAGTAAGCTTCTGCCTGTGATTAAAGTCGTTCCAATACCTCTTCGTGAGAATTCAGACCACACCACATCTTATTTTCCTCACGTGCTTCACTTGGAACCCAAGATAAAAATAATAGAACAGGATAATATTCAGGGGCAATTCCATCACCGGGTGGCTTACCAAGAGAGGAAGCCGCGGGATCACTGGACCAAGGAATTCTTGCTCTTGCAGTGTTTGCTCACAAAATGGTTTCGCGTTTAGAAGGCCACATTAAGAGGCATGTCAATCATCAGAGCTCAGACGTAGGTAGGTGCTGACTCGGCAGGGAAACAGAACTTCAGTGCGCACTTTAATTTGGGCAAATACCTTTTTCAATCAAGTGGCTGATAGCAGCAGGACCTGGGACAGGGGACTGTACACATTGCACCTGCTTAAGCCACATGTGGAAGGGGATCTTTAGGCACCACAGAGGAGCGCAAGAGTGGGTCACTGTGAGTCAGTGCCTGGTACTCCTTGCAGCCAGGTGCAGCTTTCCTGGAATGCTAGGACAGTCTTTGGATTGGAGGTAGCAGACAGATGGACAGTGGGTTTCTCTTCACACATGGGTGGTGGGCTCCTTGATCCGATCAGTATATTAACAAAACCTGAGATGGATGCTCAACAGATCAGAAAATCTCACTGACCCCCTCACCCCATATTTCTGGAATCTGTTAGAAAAATCTAGAAATCTAATGACTGTCCGGGTGTGGAGCAGGGCTGTGCTCTGTCATTCGCCCCTTCCACATTGCTATGTAGCTTGTCTCTAACTCTACACCAAGTGGCTGTCCCTACAGGTATGTGTATGCCTGTGTGTGCTCGTGTGTGTGTGCAACATACATGTTCTTGTACATGCATAGGTGCATGTGTACTTGTATAAAAAGGCCAGAGATTGACTTCCAGTATATTTCTTAATTGCCCTTCCGCTTTATTTTTTGAGGGAGGGTCTCTCCATGAACCTAGAGCTTGCCATTTTGCCTAAATGGCTTGGCTGGGCAAGCTCTCAGGATCTGGCTGTTTCTGCCTCCTTGTGCTAAGAATTACAAGTGGATTTTGAAACCTGCAAGCTGGGGAGCCAAAGTCAGGTGCTCCTGTGGGCAGCAGGCACTTCACCCAGGGCCTCAGCTCCTGCACAACTCTTCAACTTACTTCCTCTCCCTCCTTTCCCTTTTTCCTTTCTTCCTGATAATGACTCACTTTGCAGCCAAGGCTACCCTTGAATGAGCAACCCTCCTGCCTCAGCCTTCCAAGTACCAGGGTTACAGATGTGCACCCCTGTGCTTGGTTCTCAGCAATGCAATGAAAGGTGAACCAACACATGCTTGTCATTATCGAAGAATAGCAAGGTGGAGCCAAGCAAGCCAGTGTTCCAGCTCCCACTGTCTGTGGGGTCACATTTATATGTGTTTATTGCTGGTGTTTTGGGGATTGTTTCACTCCAAGATGAGAGAGAAGTTGGAAGTGAGGATGATTTGACTATTTTAGCAACTTTTCTTACCCCTGCTTTCTGAAATATGGATTAGCAGCTGTCTTAGTTAGGGTTTCTAATGCTGTGAAGAGACACCATGACCACAACAACTCTTAATAAGAAACATATTTGACTGAGGCTGGCTTACAGTTTCAGAGGTTTAGTCCATTATCATCATGGCGGGAAGTGTGGTGGCATGCAAGCAGACATGGTGCTGGAGAAAGAGTCCAGAGTCTACATCTGGATCCATGAGCAGCAGGAAGAGAGTGGGCCTGGCTTGAATTTCTGAAATATCATAGCCCACCCACTATGATATACTTCCTTCAACAAGTCACACCCACTCCAACAAGGCCTCTTAACAGTGCCATGCCCTATGGGCCTATGGGGGCCATTGTCATTCTTTGAGAACAACATTCCCTGGTTTAGCCCTTACTTTTCTGTTGCTGTGGTAAAAGACCATGACCAGGGGCTGGAGCGATGGCTCAGCAGTTAAGTATACTGGTTGCTCTTCCAGAGGACCCAGGTTCAGCAGCACATGGTAGCTCACACCTCTCTGTAACTCCAGTTCCAGGCTTCTGACACTTCACACAGATGTACATGCAGGCAAAACACCAATGAATGAAGGGGAAACTTCTAGTTCCTTTGGAAAGTCCATTGTGTCCAATGATGTTCTGCTGGGGCCCACAGGTGAAAGGATGCTTTGCTATAGCAGACAGGTGAAAGGACGTGTGATGAAGGAGTATCAATATGACTCCACAGACAGTGGGAGCTGGAGCATTGGTTTGCTTTGCTGCACTTGGCTACTCTTCACTAAACACAAGCATGTATTGGTTTGCCTTACATTTCATTACTGAGCTATGTTTGTGGTGATGCCAGAGAGAAACTCACCGAAGGGTCCTGCGGCTTCTTGCTGCTTCAGCAGCCTCAGACAGGTTGGCAAGCCTAGTAGTTTCTTCAGGATCAAACTGCAGCTGCTGGTTTGTGCGTGGTGTCTGCCTGTTGAGAGGACTGACCTGCAGCTGATTCATATTTGGTGTTTGCTACGGGACTGAACTGCTGATAACTTGACAGTGAAGGTTGGACTCGCCCCTAAAGAACAATTTCGTTTTTTTTGGGGGAGGGGAGGGGATGTTTCGAGACAGGGTTTCTCTGTGTAGCCCTGGCTGTCCTGGATCTGTAGACCAGGCTGGCCTCGAACTCAGAAATCTGCCTGCCTCTGCCTCCTAAGTGCTGGATTAAAGGCGTGCGCCACCACTGCCCGGCTTAAAGAACTATTTCTTTTTTATTTTTATTTTTATTTTTTATTTTAGATATTTTCTTTATTTACATGCGAATTTCTCCTTTCCCAGTTTC
>NW_022196904.1:27125774-27143552 GCF_008632895.1 Mastomys coucha
TGCACCTCTTTACCTGTATTCTCCTGTATTTCTTTAAGGGAGTTATTCATGTCCTTCTTAAGTTCCTAAGGTGCCTCCGGGCTGGCCGCTCCAGTCTCAGAACCTCACCCAAGAGAAAATGGCGAATCCCGCCCGGGTCTCTGGCCTAAGGCGCCTCCGGGCTGGCTGCCAAAGAACTATTTCTAAACAGGTCCACTTCCCCTGTGTCCTAATAATTTTCCTTTTTCACTACCTCTGGTGGGTAGTGGGCTAGGGAAGAGGTTGAATGTTTATTAAAATAGGCTACAAAAGTTATGCCTACAAATGAACATAAAATAAAAATAAGACACACACACATACACACATATGTATATATCATAAGCAAGCCATCTTATGGAGGGCTTTATTTTGGCTTACAACTTCAGAGAGAGTGTTTATGATGTTAGGGGAGCATGGCAGTAGGCAGCCAGAGCAAGAAGCCAAGAGGTCACATCTTCAGTGATAAACATGAACAGAGAGTGAATTAGATGTTGGGGGAGCTGTGAACTCTAGAAGTTCATCCCCACTAATGCAGTTCCTCTATCAAGGCCCCACTTCCTAAAGGGTCCATGACCTCCACCATTTGAGGACACAGTGTTCAAATAAGAGGAGTAATTTCTCATTCGAAGGGCCACACCCTGATTTTTCTTTCTTATTTCCCCTGATGCCAGTTTTATATCAATTTGTTAGAGTTAGAGTTGTGTGAGAAGAGGGAACTTCAATTGAGAAGATGTCCTTACCAGACTAGCTGGTGGGATAGCCTGGGTTGCATTTTCTTGATTGATGATTGATATGGGAGGGCCCAGCTCACTGTGGGCAGTGCAATTCCTGGGCTGGTGGTCCTGGGCACTAAAAGAAACCAGGCTGAACAAACTATGAGGAGCAAGCCATTAAGCAGCATCACTCCACGGTCCCTATAGGTTCCTGTCCTGTTTGAATTCCTGTCTTGGCTTCCCTGAGGATACATAAGCCAAATGAACCCTTTCCTCCCCAAGCTGCTTTTGGCCATGGGGTTTTATCACAGCAAGAGAAGCTCCAACCCAAACTCTGACATGTTTGGCTATGGGACCTTTAGGAGGTGGAGCCTGAGTGTAGAAATAGGTCACCATGGGTAGACCTTGATGGTTATACCCACCCTGGGCTCTCTGATCCCTGCTTTGCACCATGTGAAGAATGGGCCACACCCCATTCCTCCACCCTTCCATTGTCAGAAGATGCTTGCCCTGCTCCATCATGCGATGGACTGAACCGTCTGAGACTGTGAGCCAAGCAAACCCTTCCTCCTTAAAGTCATTTTGGTCATGCATTTTGACACAGTGACAAATGAAGCCGCTATGTCCTTTGGTGGCTGACCTCAGGTGCAGTTCGTAACAGGATATTTTTTTTTATTCCCTTCAAATGGGACTGGGTCTCTGTCTCTCGGTGGTGACCTCTTTCTTCCCTTGAGTCCAGTTCACACTCTGCTGAGACTATGTCACTGGTCAGAGAGAGGGAAGGATAGCAGCAATCATCTTAAACATTAGGGGGCTGAGACAGGCAAAGTTGAGGCTGCTCAGAGTTCTGGAGCCTCACTGTGTCAGCTTTGTGCTTTTGGGAACTTGGAGAATTCACTTTCTCATGGCTTTACGTAGGTGTATTCTTCAGCAGAAGTGCCTGCAGTGCCCATGGAGGCCAGAAGAGGGGATGGGACATAGAACTGGGGTTATGGTTATGAGCCGTCATGTGGGTACTGGAAATCAACCCCCAACCACTGAATCATCCATCTCCACTTTTCTTTCAAATAGAAGCTTAGTGTTTGATCAGTAAGTAGAAGATTGAGATCTAACAAACTGAAAGAAAATGAAGCTGGATGTGGTATTGTATACCTATAATCTCAGCTACTCAGGGTGCTGAGGCAGGAGGATGACAAGATTGATTAGTTCAGGCAATGTATTAAGAACTTCAAGATAAAGTAAAATAGGGTAGGTATGTAGCTCATTAGTATAATGCTTCTTTAGCCTGCAGAAAGACACACACACACACACACACACACACACACACACAGAGTTATATATACAGAAGTGAAAATATCTTTTCGCATCAGTATAGTTATTGTTTTGTAAATAGTCTCTGGGCCTCAGTGTTCTGGCTGATGGAACAGTGATGCATGAGATTCGAGGGTTCCTTTGTTGAGGGTGTTTGGAACTGGGTTTTCTGATTGATGTTTTGTCTCAGGGGTCTGAATGTTGCACCCCCCCCCCCAGGTCCTGGAATCCATGGTAGTCTCCAGTGGGGAAGAAGAGGTCTGAGGAAGGTAACCATTGCTCCCAAATGTGCTGTGCTCACTGACGTCCTGTGTCCCCATGCATACACCATTGAAGCTAATGGGTCCTCAGATAGAAATGGGGTTGAACTTTGGATGGCTTCCCCAGGTAGCTTGCCTATGAGAAATATACTCACTTTGGATATCACTTCCTAAAATGAGGCTTTTTCAACTCTCAGAGGGGCTACCTTATAGAAAGCCACAGGTGATGTTGGAAGCCATTCAACACGACCACATGCACTGGGGAAATGGCAGGTGTTCTGCAGGACCGGCATTGATTGGCCTTGACATGCTAGCATGGGGCCTTCCCTCCTAGACCTGGGGTGATATTCACAGACAGGTACCCCATGGGGAAACATAGATAGGTCCTGGGGCTCTTCTCTGCTTGACCTGGAGAGTGAAGATGGTGCTGTTGCTACATTGGTGCAGGCAGATGACTGACTTTGGCCAGCATAGTGTCAGAGCCTGGACCTGTCACCTAACTTTGTCACCAGCTTGCATGTGGAAAACACTTCTCAGGAGGTGGTAGGTTCAAGAGACCACACAGCTAGTATTCCTCAGAAAGGCCCAGAGCCATCTTGGCAGTGAAGGGAGAATGGGGCACAGAGGTAGGATGGAGGGCCATTTTCTGCCTGTAGAAAATTGGTCCAAACTACCTGAACTTTTCATTTGACCTGCCCTATCGAGCTTCTTGTGTGGCCCCTGACCTCACGTCAATCTCCATGAAGCTCTCAAATGCTGATATTTTCTGGTTCCTCCACTCAGGCCTGCTCTTTCTACTTGCAATACACCTTGTCATTTGGATCTCTGGTCACATGGCTCCCAAGACTCCTGCTGCTACCACGTGACATCATGAGGTTGTATTTCTCCATGGCTCCCACCGATGGGAGGTTCTCATTTCTCTGTCAGAGTGTCAGATCTGCAAGGCAGGGCCTCTGCCTGTCTTGTACAATGTGATGGTCTTGCCACCCAGTGCCTGGCCTGTGGAAAGTGTACTATCAATATTCTCAGAGCACATTCTCCTGTGTGCCTTGCTTGCCCATGTCCTCCCAGTGTGATTATTGGCTCCGTCTGCATCAGACCTCTTTACAGGTACAAAGCGCTGCTGTGCCATAGCCCATGAGTTCATGGTGCTGTTTCCCATCTGTCTAGATTAACTAGAAGATGTTCTGAAGCTTTTATTTCAGAAGCCTGTCTTCATTAGCCTGGTGCCACTGATCTGTAATTCCAGCGTCTTGGGACTCTGGGGCAGACAGATCATCCTGGCTATGTAGCAAGTTTAAGACCAGCCTGGGCTACATACACACTGCATTCAAGGCAGTCTGTATACAAAATTCCTTTTTTTTCTTCCAAGACAAGGTTTCTCTGTGTAGCTTTGGCTGTCCTGGAACTCACTTTGTAGACCAGGCTGCCCTTGAACTCAGAAATCTGCCTGCCTCTGCCTCCCAAGTGCTGAGATTAAAGGCGTGTGCCACCACCGCCCGACTGCAAAAGTCTGTCTTTAAAAAGAGAAAAGAAAAGAGCCAGAGTTGTTAGCTCAGTGGGAGAGTGCTTGTTTAGCATGTGTGGAACCCTGGCTTCAGCCCCAAGCTCTACAATTCCAAAAAAAGAGGAGCTGGAGAGATGGCTTAATGGTTAAGAGTACTTGCTGCTCTTGCAGAGGACATGGGTTTGGTTGCTCGAACCCACATAATGGCTCACAACCATCTGTAACTCCAGTTCCAGGTGATCTGATGCCCTTCTTCTGGCCTCCTCAGGTATTGCAGTCACATGTGTGTAGTAGGTCTGTATAGTCCTTGTATGACTTTCTTTTCTCAGCACGGTGACAAAAAACTGACAGAAGCAACTTATCAGAGGGGAATTTATTTTAGCTCATGGTTTCAGAGGTCTCTATTGTGGCAGAGAAGGGATGGATGGTGGAATACCTCTCTGATGGCAGAAATGTGTGGCAAAGGTTTGTTTACATGGACCAGGAACCAGGGATCATGTCGGGAACTGTTATTAATGATCGGAGTCTGGGCTGGTGTTTCCAGGGTCTTGGCCTCTTACTCAAAGAATTGAAAATAAGGCCTCACAGAGATTTGCAAGAGACAAAGTAACTTTAGTTGGTGCTGAACCACAGTACTGATTATAGCTGGATGTCAGGATTGGCAGTTGCTGTAGCAGCAGGAATATCCAAGGGCCTTGATTAGTGTTTGCGGTTTCCTTTTATGGGTTCAAAAGAAGGGTGGACTGGTTACTAAGAGGTATAGTTTGGGTGGTCTCATTTTGACTGATAGAGTAGACCATAGACTCATTTTTCCTACTGTGCATGTCCCTTTCCCATAATGCTTCTGATTTTAGTCATATACATGCCCAGTTGCACATAGGCATAAAACTCTAAATGAGGGAATCTCTAAAAGGTTACCATAGGACACAGTTATGCCTTACTACACATGCACACACAACCGGTTCAGGCAGGATTGTCCCTTCTTTCTATTCTTTATATCTGGGTACATTGGGAATACACTTGAATAAAAACTCTATATTTAGCTGTTACCAGGACCAGCGGACAAGTTATAGTATTATACAGAGATGGGAGTTTATGTAGCCTGATGCAGGTTGTGGCGGTGGGGATGGGTTTTGGGGTTGCTAGGTGCATAGTTTTGAGGAGGATGTGTATGCACATGCAGGCATAGAAGCTGGGCTACCAAGTGGGGGTTATATGTAACCCTAAACCAAATAGCGTCCCAGGCTAAATTATCACCTAGGCTAGTCTGCTTCAGAATCAGAGGCTGGTGTATCTTCAAGGGCCTCCTCTCTGGTGACAGCTTTCACTTGTCATGTTCACCCCTGACAAGTTTCACAGCCTTCAAAATAGTAGCTTAAGCCAGATACCAAGTAATCAAAACATAAGACTGATGTGTGTGTATGTGTGTATGTGTGTGTGTGTGAGTGTGTGTGTATGTGTGTGTGAGTGTGTGTGTGTGTGAGTGTATGTGTGTGTATGTGTGTGTATATGTATGTGTGTATGTGTGTGTGAGTGTGTGTGTATGTGTGTGTACGTATGTATGTGTGTGTATGTATGTGTGTATGTGTGTGTATATGTGTGTGTGAGTGTGTGTGTATGTGTATATGTGTATGTATGTGTGTGTATGTGTGTGTATGTATGTGTATGTGTGTGTATGTGTGTGTGTGTGTGTGTGTATGTGTGTGTGACGAGGGGCATTCCAGAGTTTAACAGCACACTAAATTCAGGTGAATTGATTCTACCTGGATTTTTTTTTATAGGGGCCTCTCTCTACATAGATCTGGCTGACCTGGAACTCACTGTGTAAACCAGGATAGCTGAGAAACCATAGAGATCTGCCTGCTTCTGTCTCCCGAGTGCTGGGTTTAAAGGCGTGGCTAGCACACCTGGCCTGAGGAAGTTTTAAAAACTACAAAACTGATCTTCACAGTAAAATCTGTGGTTTCTAAGTCAAATTTTACTTTGAGGAATTCAGGAAAAATCAGACAGTTGAAGGAAATTCTAAAGAAACAGAGAGGGCCTGCCGTTGCTCCATAACCAGACAAGATGACAAGATGCAACATATGGGACACTTACTGCCACATGTCTTTGCCTTGGTGTACTTGGACACCAGATTTCTGGATGGAAAGGGCGTTCTGCATCTGTCAAAACCATTCCCATGCCCCTGACTCAGGAGATCTGGGCTGCAGAAGGCTCTGGCCTATCTCAGATACTAGCTGAGTTGGTCACCAAAGCCCTTCTAGGGTATTGCTACTTGCTGGCTTCAGCTGCTGCAAACATCTGCCTGAGAGATGATTTATTCTGGACTCTATTTGGTTTGGGGTTATGCATTGTAATAATGACTTGACAGACCAGCTCCTCTACCAGCAATGTGCACACATATATATGGTTCTCCAAATAATGTAGCTAGCAACCTCCAGACCTACAGATGGACCAGACAGCAAATATTGGGTGCCCCAAACTGTCATACTCTTGTCATACCCTTCTACTTGCACATTGTCTTGTATGCCTAGGACTCACTCGCTGGTACCTGATTCCTATGTCTTTCTTTCTCTGATGTCCCTGAGCCTGAACATTTTATCTCCCGGAGCTGACACTATCCAGTGTACTGTGTGCTGGGAGTGAATGATCAGTTCACAAAGTCAGATTCAAATCCTCATATGACCAGTGATAGGAACTCAATCTAATCAATTCTGGGGAAGCCAAATTGGTTGGGGGTTTCTCAGCTGGATTCTCTTAAGGTGTGGGAGTGGATGGAACCTAGACATTGGGGCCAGTCAAGCATCCTGCTGCCCATTCACTTTTAATTGTTCCATGGTAGGTCTGGGCCTGGTGGCTCCTCATCCTCTGCTCTTCCGTCTGACTCTGCCTACTTCACAGGTTGGTGGTTGTCTCTAGCTTCTAGGTAGGCCTGACAGGGATCTGGCTCTCTCAGCCCCCAGTGATCATTTCTGAGATTCCTTCTCTCCCTGTGGTCTAAGAGTTCTGGGAGATACTGTGAAGCTGGGTATAGGGTGAGCCCCAGGTGAGATCCAGGTGTGTCACTGAGGGAGAGCTAATGTTTATAGTCTCCCCTCACTTCCTGTTTATGCCCTCTGCTTTCAGCTTGCTTGGGTTTGAAGACATGAGCTTTCAGCTCTCTGCTCCTGCTGCTTGCCGCCATACTTCCACAACATAAGGAACTCTTACAACTCTAGAACCATGAGGTCAGATTAAGTTGCCTTGGTCATGTTTCTCTTTTTAATCACAGTAACAGAAAAGTAACAAATACCCCTCCCCCCAAGCCCCCGAGACAGAGTTTCTCTGTGTAGCCCTGGCTGTCCTGGAACTCACTCTGTAGACCAGGCTGGCCTTGAACTCAGAAATCCGCCTGCCTCTGCTTCCCAAGTGCTGGGATTAAAGGCGTGTACTACCACTGCCTGGCAAATATAGCACTCTTGTTTCAATTATTTTTCTTGTTGCATAGGTACAGTATTGGAACAATGCAACTTAGGGGGAGAAAGGTTTAAGTTGGCTTGCGGTTTCACTGAGGAGCTGGCATGGTGGCTGGGCTCCATTCCCAGAGGCAGGACTTGTTATGTCGTGGCAGCTCAGGACACAGAGAGGTATGGCTACAACCAGAATTGAAACCCTGGAGCCCCATGCCTAACCATAATGTTTCTAATCATCTCAACCCTCCAGACGTTTTGATGGAGTGATGGAAATCCTCAGATTGCATGTCACACCTCATTTTCTTCCCACCTATTCTTAGAAAGACAACAGGTAAACTTAGACTCCAGATTTGTAGCTTTTCCATAGAGACGGATACTTACCCTAGAGTTGTATGATCAGTGGCAGGCAGTTGGATTCTGGACTTAGTTACTTCAAATGTCCCTCCTGACTGATGGCTTGAATCATGAAGAATGCTGTGGAATTGTGTGACGTAAGGCATAGAGGGTTTCACTGTGGCCTACTGAGTGCCAAACACTGGAGAGAAAAGAGGAGGCGGGGGGAATAGAACCATACCTTCCTGCCCTCAAACTGCTCCTATAAACCAAAAATTACATGATCCTATTTTGCATCTAGCTGGATGGCATGTGGTTGGATGGGGAACTGGGAGAAATAGGAACATGACACAGGCATAAAGACAAAGGGGAAGAGTCCACTCTGTTGGCATTGGAGTGCTGGGTGCCATCTTTGACCCTGACGCAGAAAAAGTAGGGTCTGGTCTTAGACTTGCTGGAAGCTCACATGGTGCTCCTGTAAGCCCCTCTCACTTCTATGTCTTGTTTTCTTCATGACTATCAGGCTCATGAGCTACACCTGAGCTTGTGAGCCTAGATACCCCCAGGACTGGGTTGATAACATACTTGGGTGCTTATAAGGAAGCAGTGCAGGGGCCAAAAAGTCTATGGGTCCTAAGTGGCCCTTGTTTTCTAGGAGTTGGGTAATTGAGGACTTTCTGGACCTTAACTCTCTGGGAATAGATACTCTATGGTATCATAATGGAAGGTTTGGCCATTGAGCTCGGTGAGCATTGTGAGGAACCCACAGAGGTATTGTTCATGCAGGAATATTGCTATCACATATTCCAGATACCCAAAGACAGCCAAAATTCAGACCTAGTCCTGATACCCCAATTCCCACACGATGTTGGTCTTTCACAGTGGTGACAAGATTCCCAAGAAAACAACCTGAATGGTTTATTTTGGCTCATGGTTTCAGTCAGTGGCTGGCTCCTCAATGAAGCTAAGCTAAAACAGTGTGATGGGAGTGACACATACCTCAGTGTGAACAGGGAGGGAGAGTGAAAGGGTGAGGGACAGTGGAATGGGGAGGGAGGAGGGGAGGAGGAGGAGAGATGGAAGGAGAGGGAGCAGGAGAAGGGGAAAGGGAGGGAGAAGGGAAGGGGAAGGAGAGAGGGAGGGAAGGAGAGAGGGAGGAAGAGGGAGAAGGGGGAGAGATGAAGGGGAGGGAGAGGAGAGGGGGAGGGAGAAGGAGAAGGGGAGGGAGAGGAAACAGGGAGGAAGAAGAAGGGAGAGGGAAAGATGAAGGGGAGGGAGAGGAAAGAGGAGGGAGGAGAAGGGAGAGGGAGAAGGGGAGGGAGGGAGCAGGAGGGAAAGGGAGAGGGAGAAGAAGAGGGGGAAGGAGAAGGGGAGGGGAAGGGAGAAGGAGAGGGAGAAGAGAAGGGAAGGGGTGGGGAGAGAGAGGGAGATGGAGAGGAAGAAGGAGAAGAAGAGAGGGAGAGGAGGAGGGAGAGAGATAGATATAAAGAGATATAGCTAATTAGCTAGCTAGAAACTCACTTTCCCCTTTCTGAGTCTCCAACCTGGACTCATCCAATTGGACATTGACTCCCACATTCAGTGTGGATCTTCCTCAGTTGCTGTTTTACATGCCAATCATCTGGGGAAAACAATCCTTACAAACAGGCCCAGAGTGTGCTTTACTAATAATCTGGGAGGGTCTCTTATTCAAGTGAAAATTACAACCAAGGCCAACTACTATACACATGCAACCCTACCTGAATGTCTTGTTCACTCATCCATCCATCCATCCACCCATCCACCCACCCATCCATCCATCCATCCATCCATCCATCCATCCATCCATCCATCCATCCATCCATCCAATAGACATTTATAAAAGCCTCTGTGGGCAGATTGCTTGCCACTATTTTTTTTTTTTTTTTTTTGTAAATCTAGGAGTTTCCGTTTGAAATGGACTCGCAGACCAGGAAGAATCCAGCCCTTGCTTATGATGCACAACTCTCTCTTGGCTGAGAGGACAAGGTTATCTTAAGGTGGTGGGGCCATTCCAAGCTGGTGGCTGGCAGCCTGGCTTGGGGAATAACGTGGGCAGTCGCTTGGGATCTAGCCGGCAGTCAGAGCCCTGGGTTTCTGGGCTTTGGAAGCATGTGCTCTGCCTGTTGGGTTTGGAATCCTTTCCTCTGGGCAGGGCCAAGTCTTTGCAGAGGAAAGAGGGTGGGTTCAGCCAGCTCCTCCTCTGCGCACCTGGCCAGGCAGCCCCTCCGGAGTGGCCACCCCCTCAGCTGTAGTAATTCATCACAGGCAGGTTCATAGATGTACTTAAGAAAGAAGGGATGATCTATTTTGTACACGCTCCTTAAAGGGATTCCATTTTAGCTCCAATTGTAGTTTTTACCTTTTTCAGGGGAATTTATTGACACAGTGCCTAGCTCAGCCCGAGTTTTCAGCATCCCCCTTTTGTCTGCAAGCGCACACAGCCGCGGCTTAATTTGTCATAGCCCTGGAGGTATCAGAACTAATGAGCTTTGTTTGAATAGACTTTTTCCAGTTCATCTAGCACACTTTGGGGTAATCACTCAGTTTCTGTTTGCTTCTGATCCGAGGCATTGTGGGAAATATAAGAAAATAATGGTTAAAAAAGCAGTATAAATTGGGAACAGCCACATTTTCTGTAAAGCCCCGAAGATGTGATTTTTTTAATTCCACCACTTATTGAAGTATTGAGAGTCCTCTAAGTACAACCATTACAATATAATATCGGGGGAGAATCTGATAAAATGCTATTTTTCAATTAGCTGGGTGTTTATACTTGGCCTTCTTTAAGTAGCTCATAGCTAACAAATCTTTAAACAATCTAACCTCTTCAGGTTGGGAAGTGGACAGATAATAACCATGAACATACAAGAGTGTGTCAGCACCGAGGCTTAAAAATCTATTACAGGCATTACATACAGGAGTGCTTTTACTGGTCAGACAATTGCATTTTCGTTTCAATAAACAGCTCCTCACCATCTTTTGGTTACACCACCATATAGGTGGGACACAGGCAGGAAGCTGAGCTTGGGTCTGGGCTGCATAGGCCGGATGTGTCATCGGGGCAGCTGCTGCTGACCTTGCTTCTCAAGTGGGGATGTGATCTGGGTGGGCAGATCTGGGGGTTGCTTGTAGGGTAGACTGTTGTTTTAATATTTTTAAGTTGAGCCAACTATGTTGGTTCCTGATGACCACAATTACAGATGATTGAGATCCGAGGTTGGGCTAGGATGGAAACAACTCTGCCTTCTCTGGGCTCTGCTGGGTGGGGGTTTACCCAGAGTCTGCTGCCCTGGTGCTAGGTAGAGGTTCACACAGAGTCCGATGCACCCGTGAGACAGTCTGCTTGAGGTTTGAACTCTGCTTCCTGTAGATCTCTGAAAGAAGCAGGGAGAAATGGAGTTTTTCTCCACTAAAGATGTTGGGGGTTCCCTTACCAAGTTGAGGAAGAGCAGAGGGAGATGGGGAATTGTATAGCTGCAGAGAGGGGAATGGGCTGGGAGGGTTGGTGGCTTGGCCTTGTGTTAAAGGGCATGCTCAGCATGCTTTGAGGCTTCCTAGAAAAGTGTAGCACACAGGCCACTGTTGCTTAAGCTCCCTCTCTCCTTCCATCTCTCCCTTCCTTCCTTTGACAGAATCTAACAGTTCAACTTAAGTTGACTTCAAACTTGTGGTCCTCAGTCTTCTGCCTCCCAAGTACTGGGATCACACACATGTGCTACCCTGCCTAAATCTCATATTTTTATTATTTTTAATTTTAATTTTAATTTTTGTATTTGATATTGCACCTGAAGCCTGGCACTTGTCAAGCAGGTAAGCATGGCTAAGCCACACCCCCAGTCCTTCATTGGGGGATTCTAGGCAGGAGCTCTATCACTGAGCCACACTCCCAGCCCCTCACTGGGGGATTTTAGGCAGGGCTCTACCACTGAGCCACACCCCTAGCACCTCACTAGGGGATTCTAGGCAGTGGCTCAATTACTGAGCCATGTCCCAGCCCCTCACTGGGGGATTCTAGGTGCTCTACCATTAAGCTACACCCCCAGCCCACACCATTATTTGTTGGTTTACAATCACTTTATTCCAAGTGGGGCAGAAACTATTGGCTCTATTTTCCCAGCCTTCTGGAATCCAGGACCTTGAAACCTTAGGTCACTTGTGCCTTGCTCATAAGTGGCAGTTTGGTGGCATGGTTTGCCTCTTCCTCCTCATCCCACACCTTGGTGCTACATCTGAGAGGGTGGCTATACATCACCACAGCAGCTGCAGCAGCCTCAGCCGTGACCTGGAAGCTCCTGCCAAGCTCTTTAGGGTAGTCATTCTAAAGGTAGGGGCGAGTGACACAGTCTGCCTTCTAGATAGTCTGACATGTGTGAAAGAAGGCATGGTACCCAGGAAAGAGGTCTGGGGGATGGGCATCGGAGGGCAAGAGGGGAGTGCTGGGGCTGACAGCAGGGACAGCTTCTTGGCCTCCCAGGGTTCTTTGCTGCCACCAGCAGTGCCAAGCTCATGGCTTTGTCCTCAGGGAGTCTTGTGGGTGGCAGAAGGCATCTCCTAGAGTCTGCTTGAGCATCTCTCTGGAAGGAATGGGGTTGTCAGGTGAGAAAGCACGGGGCAGTCCCATCCAACCCTGACCCTAGGGCGTGGGTAGTTTTGGGAGGATGATTTGGATCTCCTTGGCATTTTGTACTGTGAATGTGGAGCCCCAGAGAGGGAACGGCAATTTAGAGGTAGAGAAGAGGAGAAAGATGTCCTGAACATGCCATTCATCTGTGCAGTGAGGTGTCTGATGTCTCCGCTGCTGTTGTGTGAGCAACTCTCCTGAAAGCTTAGTGGCTTAGGCACTGTGGTCCCGTGTCTGGTCCTGAATCTGTGGTCTGGGCCAGTTGGCTATCCTCTTCTGGCTGGGCTTGAACACCCGCATTCAGCTGGCAGGATGATCGGCAGTTATTTTGGTCTTACTTACTGGTCCAGGCATTGCCCAGAAGTCAGCTGGGTACCTGGACCCTCATCAGCAGGGACTGCCAGCCTCTCACGTGGGACAAGAAGTAGATTAGACAGTCAGCACAGACCCTGCCATTTGCTGCCTCAGCCATTGGTGAGGCCTCTGATCTTATTCTCTCTTTCTCTCAGATCTCAGAAATTCTCCAATGGCTATTGTTGTTATTGGAACTGGCTATTGGTATAGTTTCTATTTTAACAAACAAACAAAATGCAGAGGGAAATTCCATACTGGAAACACTCTTTGCTTTCTTCTTAAAACCAGTGCCAGTAACCATGTTAAAGGAGACAGAATACATGACTCTGTTGGTACCCAGGGCCAATACGCCTTGCCATGTCTTAGGCTCCTTACCTGAATTGCCTTTTTGGAGTCTCCAAACCATTACAACAAGTGGGTTATTTTATTCCCATTTTATGGCCAAGAAGCCTGAGAGCTAAGGAGATTTCCCAGTGCTGGCTGGGGAGCATGGATGTCTGGGATGATTTTCTTTACACTGACTACTTTCCTTACAATGACGACTCATCTTTAGAAGTGGCTCATGGTGGTCTTTGTCTTTTCTCACAAAACTTAGCTCATGTCAAAGTAAGAACCCAACACATTGATCTTGGATGGAGATATTGTCTGAAAGGACTGAGCTTTGGGTTGTGAAGTGGCTAACAGTTAGCTGAAAATGAAACCACCCTATTTTAGTTGTCATCTTCAAAGCCTCCTAAGAGGCACTGCCAAGTGCAGAGTTGATGAAAAATGTCCTGAGAACATTATCTCCTAGGACCCTCCCTTCATTTGAATCAGGTCTGCTTCTCATTGGAAACATCAGGAATGCACCGTCCAAACAGATGTGCTCTGGAAAAATGATACCGTTCTTTCAGATTTGTTTCACCCATGTTTACCCAAACTATGTAAAAACACTCTCTCTCTCTCTCTCTCTCTCTCTCTCTCTCTGTGTGTGTGTGTGTGTGTGTGTGTGTGTGTGTGTAAGGGGGGGAGGAGCAAGGGGAGGAGTAATGGGAGGGAAAGGGGGAGAGGGGGAGGGGAAGGGAGAAGGAGAGATGGATAATATTGATTGTCAATTTGACAGAATTTAGAGTCATTTAGGAGACAAATCTCTGGACATTGCCTGGGAGAGATTATGTAGATTAGGGTAGCTGAAAGTAGGAAGAGCCACCCAAAATGTTGGTGGGATCATCCCATGGTCTGAGTCCTAGAGGACATAAGGAGGAGAAGATGAGCTGAGTCCCAGTGTTTATCTCCCTCTGCTTTCTGAGTGCGGATGCACGGTGGCCAAGCCTCAAGCCCCTGACACCAGGACATCCCCCATGATATGGACTATATTCTTGGGTTGTGAACCAACATAAATCCTCCTTTCTGCAAGTTGCTCCTGCCAGTGTATTGGATCACAGCAACAAGAAAAGTAACTAACGCAGTATGACTAACCCCTCTAGCCCAGCAGAGGACTAGGCATGGCCCTGAGGTGCAGTTCTCTTCTGACAGCATCCAACTCTACAGTTGAGAACTCAGGATGACAAAGCAGGTAGGTTCTGCTTTCAGGCTTGAAGATGTCAGGTCTTGGTCAAGGTTTGTAGCATCCCTTTCATGAACTTGGAGATAGGAAGGTGTTAATAGAGCCCACCCCAACCCCTGGCCCTGCTGGGTGAAGGCAGAGCCTATGCCCGGGGTTAGTATCCTTGTCTCAGTTGGTCTTTAAGCTGCTGTGAGTCTCTCTGAAGGCATGTCATCTCTCAGACTTATTGTCTTCTCATTGGAGGGGAACCAAACATGAAGCAGCCTCTCTCAGAGCAGGGAAGGGCTATCCTCTTCTCCTGGGAGGAGTTGATGATCCAGTTCATCTGTGGGCTTATAGCTCACCAGGAGTGGTAATCTAGATACTTTAAAGTGTCATCATCAATGGTTGCAGTTTAGTATCATCCATAGTAAGGTAGACATTTAGTGAATGTTACATGATGAATTATTATTTGTGGCTAAATCATGGATGTCCATGGAATGGAAGAAGCTATTGATACAGTACCATCAAAATTCACTCAAATTTGTGATATTTTATAAAATGATTTCCTAGGTTGTTAAGTCTGAGTGTGCTGATTCATAGAAATACCAAACAATGACTTCTCTTTAAAAAATATTCTGTGTTCTTTTCAATATGTTGTGCTTAAGGAGTAGAGTCCTTTGGATGAAGACTTTGCTGAGTTATATTCAACTGGGCAGGAGACCTTGTATCAAATGTTATCTCATCTTGCTGGTATAAGGATTCTGCTCGTGGATGCTACTTGAGGCAGCAGTCCCCAGAGAGGATCTCCAGCTTGCTCATTACCCTGCCTTAGAAGGCAGCTCTACTCACAACTATAGCACCAGTGCAACACTTGCCCTGCCTTGGAAGGCAGAGGTCTTAGGGTTTCATTGATGTGAGCAGATACCATGACCATGGCAACTTTTATAAAGGACATCATTAATTGGGGCTGGCTTACAGTTTCAGAGGTTCAGTCCATTACCATCATGGCAGGAAGCATGGCAGCATGCAGGCAGACATGGGGCTGGAGAAGGAGCTGAGAGTTCTACATCTTGATCCGAAGGCAGTCAGACTTTTCCACACTGGGCAGAGCTTGAGCACTAGGAGGCCTCAAAATCCGCCTACACAATGACACACTTCCTCCAACAAGGCCACACCTACTGTAACAAGTTCAGACCTTCTAAGAGTGTCATTTCCCATGGGACAAGCCTGTTCAAACACAGCAGCTATGCCTACCTCTAAACCACCAAGGCAACACTTGTTCTACCTTGGAAGACAGCTGTTTGTTTTCAGGGGCAGCCAAGGGACATATGTATCATAACTGTCAGAGTGAAGACATAACCTACAGAATGGGAGAAGGGTAACTAATACATTTTTGCCAACTGTTGATCTGACAGAGAATTAATATCTAGAAAATGTAAGAAACTGAAAAATTTATACATCAAAAAATTCTCAATTACTCAGTCAACAAGTGAGCAAACAAATCAAATGGATAGTTATAAAAATGAAGTGTAGATGGCCAGTAAATAATTGAAAACAAATTAATACCCTTAGTCATCAGAGAAATTCAAATAACAACTACAGTGAAGGGGTAGGGATGTAGTAGAATTGGTTGACTACTTGCTTGGTATGCCTCAGACCCTGGGATTGATTCCTATCTACTGAGCAAGGGGAGGTAGGAGATCAGAAGTTTAAGTCATCCTTAACTATGAGCAGGTTCAAAGCCATCCTGTGCCACATGAGACTTTGTCTCACAAAAGGGAAAAAAAAAAGACATTTGCTCTTATCTCAGTCAAAATGGTTGTCATCAAGAAAATAAAAAATAGCAAATGGTACAAGCAGGCAGGGTGGGGAGATGCAGGCCTCTTAGTCCAGTTCAGCTAAAAGCATAACTATGGTATGATCCAGCACTGCTGGGTACTTACCCAAAGGACTTTAAGCATGCCACAGAGATAACTGCACATCCATGTTTATGAGTGCAGTGTTCCATACAGAACCAGTCCAGATGCTGAATTCCATGGTTGAGTTGGTGAAGAGGAAGGGCAAGATGTTGTTTGCAGGAAAATGGAGAGATAGGAGATCATGTTAAGTGAAACATGCCATGCTCAGAAGGAGCATTTCACGTGTGTGTTCTTTTGCATGTGGACTTAAAAATAAACCAGGAGGGGAGTGACTTAGGAAAAGGAAGGAGATAGTGGTGGCAATAAGAATGGGTGACACAGCCGGGCAGTGGTGGGGGATGCCTTTAATCCCAGCACTTGGGAGGCAGAGGCAGGCAGATTTCTGAGTTCGAGGCCAGCCTGGTCTGCAGAGTGAGTTCCAGGACAGCCAGGGCTACACAGAGAAACCCTGTCTCGAAAAATAAACAAACCAAAAAAACCAAAAAAACAAAAAAACAAAAAAAGAAAAAGAAAAAGAAAAAGAATGGATGACATGGGAATGAAAATCCATGTTACATGTTACAGTGCAGGCCATCAGTCTGTACAATGAATACATGTAAGAACAATAAAGCCTACTTCTGAAGAGGAGGAACACATCTGTTTGCATCCTGGTGTGTGCTGCCAGCAGTAAGGATGCATGGACTTCCTGGCTCCTTTACCTTACTCTCAGATTGCTCTTCATGGCTGGTAGACCAGATGCTCCTCGTGGTGAGAAGCTTTGCATTCTGGTCTCCTGACAACTTCTGTTTTAGTTAGGGTTTTACTGCTGTGAACAGACACCATGGCCACAGAGACTCTTATAAAAGACAACATTTAATTGGGGCTGGTTTACTGATTCTGAGTTTCAGTCCATTATCATCATGGCAGGAAGCATGGCAGCATCTAGTTGGACATGGTGCTAAAGCAACTGAGAGTTCTACATCTTGTTCAGAAGGCAAGCAGGAGAAGACTGGCTCTCACGTGTCTAGGAGATTAGGGTTAGAGTTAGGGTTAGGGTTAGAGTTAGGGCTAGAAGGAGTGTCTCTAAGCCCACCTCCACAGTGACATACTTCCTCCAATAAGGCCACACCTACTCCAACAAGGCCACACCTCCTAATAGTGCCACTCCCTGTGCCGAGCATATTCAAACCACCACAACTTCCTAGGCTGGATAAATGCATCTCGAAACTTAGGAACTGAGGTCTCAGGGAATGTCTACCCATTTCTTTTCAAAAGGGTACTCATTTCACTGCTGCCCTACGGTGACAATTCTGAGACTGGGGCTAACACTTGTCACCATGCAAGATCCATTATGGTCATGTAAGATAGATGGATGGATATACAGACAGACAGACAGACAGACAGGCACATAGAGAAACACTGATTCATTGTGGTGTTTATATAGCAGTTTGACATCCTGAGCTTGGAATTTAGGTACCTGTAGGGCAGGTGGTGGTCAGCTCATTTTCTGTGTGCTCATGAAGGAACTCTGAGCTTCCAGGATTTACTCAGAGCAGCACCCCCCAACCCATGTTTCTCATAATGCATCCTGCGTACTTCCCACCTGGTGACTCCTCAAGAGGATCTCAAGAACTGAATGGGGGATACTCTGGGGTTTGGTGGTGGCTGTCATTGTGTTTGTGGGAGCACCAGGACAGGGAGAACCCCTGAAGTGGGGTGGGAGAGACAGGTTTTTTAAGCCCAGTAACCAGCTATGGAGTCT
>NW_022196904.1:27143562-27146668 GCF_008632895.1 Mastomys coucha
TTGAGACTGGCTTTTGTTTGTTTGTTTGGTTGGTTTTGAGGGGCTGAGCCTAGGCTCAGTGAGCAGAGGGACAATGGGGTGCCCAGAGGAGGTCTAGCCTTGGACAACAAGGAGCAGATGGGTAGGATTAGCACCTTGCCATGTCTATCTCAGACTTACAGCTTTTAGTTATTTCTCTAATTTCCCTGAAAGTCCAAGGATTAAAAAACAAAACATATGAGTCCAGGCTGCCCCAGAAATTGAAAGCAACATGGAGTGAGCTGTGCTGAAACCATATGGTCTCTAAGACAGGAGTCCGGGATGATGACATACACACTGGGAAGGTTGACGCAGGAGGACTGAGAGTTTGAGGTTAGCCTGGGCTACAGAATGAGACACTGTCTCACCAAACAACACCAGGCAAATCTCCAAGGTTAGGACACCACTGGACAGTGTAAGTCAAGGCTGTTGGGGAGCAGCTGTTTAGGGAAGAGGAAACCAGGACTGCGTTCTACAGTCTTCTGACGGCCGTAAGCCACCATGACAGGAGAGAGCTATCTCCTTTGCAAATCCAACAATGAAAACATTTCAGTAAAGTACAGACTGAGGTAATAAACTGGGGACATCCTGGACTGGTTTTGGTCCTCTAAACTGTTTAAAATTGAAAATTTCATAGTGAACTTTATTAATTTGCACAATTAATATATGATAATAAAGATGCCTAATGCTGGGAAGGCTCCATGGTGGTAGAGCCCCTGCCTAGAATCCCCCAGTGAGGGGCTGGGGGCGTGGCTCAGTGGCAGAACACTTGTCTAGAATGCCCAGGATCCAAGAGTCCATCCCCATCACTAGAGAAAAAACAAAAGAAGAGTTTACATTTGGCCAGTGGAGTGTTCTTGTATTTGCTCTTAAAGTTAATGCTATTCAACATAAAGGAGTGCAGCAATTTTCTACAAGAATCCAGGTTTCTGAAAGAATCCTATTTCCATTGAAAATCCAGTGCTTGGTTACATGGTGAGCTTTTATTCTTCACAGTGGCCATTTGAATGTAAGTGCAGTAGTCTGCTTCAGGGGATCACACATTTAATGTGAGCCATAGTCCGCACCACTCCCTAGTGCCTCCAACACAGGGCCATTAGTGAATTAGACTTGCTCAGCTTAAGCCTTGGGCTGGAAGACATTGTTGGTAGTTGCAGTGGGCGGTCCCTGTCTGTGTTTAAGAAATCTGCAAGTGGCAGATGAAGAGAAGGTGGTAAAGTCTGGTCTGGGCTGGGGAGGCAGCCCAGGGTTTGCAAGGAAACCCAGAGGGAGTTCAAGACCTCAGAGTTTGTAAAGTGAGGATCTGTGTTTACAAATCTTAAAGCAACAGTTTTAACTTGGCATCTTTTGTGTTAATAAGTCAGCTGTGAATGCAGGATTTCAGGAAGCAGGCACTCTGTGTGTGTGTGTGTGTGTGTGTGTGTGTGTTGTGACATAGCATGTGTGGTTTTTCAGAGTGGGGGAAATGTGTCAGCCTTTCTAATACTGAGTTCATGTTGACAACAGATTTAAGATGTATTTTGTACACATGTGAATCCTGCCTGTTTTTTTTTTTTAAGGGGGCAGTATTAGAGTTGGGGGTCAGATAAAGGGGATACAAATAGGTTTCACTGTGGGGTTCAATTGTGGACCCAAACCTGGGGACATCTCCTACCTACCTGGATGCAGAAGGCTCTTAGGCTAATCGGTAGGACTAACCTGGCTGGCGAGAGGGAGGGGCTTCCCCAGCTGATACTTGTTTTGGGCATGGAGCTTCCCCCTATCAGGGCTCACAAAGCCAAATATTTCACCTCCTATGACAGGCTCCACGTGAATTGGGAAGCCATTTGGGTTTGGTCAGAGTTGTCTGTAGAATAGAGTCAATTCTTGAGCCTGCTCTTCCAAACATGCAGATTCAAGACAAGCAATTAAAAACAGAAGCGAGGGAGATCTGGAGTTTGCAGAGCAAGCCCTCAGCAGTGCTGGCCAGCTCTCCCTGTAATTTATCTCGATTCTGTCGGGGGTGGGGTGGTGGCCAGACTGGATTTTGATAAAGAGCCTCAGATCTGTCCCTCTCCAGCTCTCGGGACTTGCTGCACACTCCATTCAAGCTGAAGCACGTGCACAGTCCCTTGCATAATTCGGAGTTAATCATTTGTACTTCACAGCCTCAGAGAGGCCCTAGACTCGGGAGGTGGGGACACAGTTGGCTTTTTAATCGCCTTGTGTATTGTGCAGGTTGAGATAAATGACATCGCCTGTCTGAAATCTACATCCTTGCTTCTGATGCAAAACTGTAATTAATTTTGTGCAGTGTTTCAGAATTGATCGTGGTCACTTGAATTTCTAATTTTTCATTCACTTCAAAGACCCTGTGGTTTTTTTTTTTCTTCCCACTCTCTCCCTTTCCCTTTAAGGAATGTGCTCCCAGTACAAGACCGCTCAAGTGACGCTGCACCACTAAATGACTCTCTTACGCCTCTTTTTCAATAAGGTGAAAGAGAGGTCAGGGCGCATGGCTTCTGTTTGCCTTTTAGCTCGCATTCAGGTGTATTTTCTGACTTATAGGAAATACCATCAAAACTTATTAAATGATAACTCAGGAGTTTGGTGGTACTTGGGCATTGTAGGAAGCTCAAAAAGCTTCCTTCATGCGCCCTATTCAGTATAAGACAATTAAGCACAATTTAGGCAATAATTACCCTAATTAACTACACACTACCGTTTGTATTCAAGATTATGGCAACGTCGTATCCGTTTGCTTTTTAAATAATGACAAGGTTTCCTAATTCCTCTGTATTGATAGTTGTTGCACTCGATTCTTTGTTTGGTATATTTTACTGTAAAAATATTTGTCAGGGAAAGATTGAACAATACAAATGAATTTGATTACGCCATTGTCAAAAGCCCCATGTATCACGATTCCTTGTTCTTAATCACTACTGTAAACCTGCAGCCGGAGGGCATAGTTTTAATTTGGGTGTCTTACTAATGAAAAGAAAAAAATAATTGTTTTGCCAGGATTTAATAATAAGCAATAAAATCAGCCAACCACATTTTACCTCCACATTCAATCTCTTTTTTATTATAAAACATTTTTGTCCTTTTT
>NW_022196904.1:27146678-27169430 GCF_008632895.1 Mastomys coucha
AAATATTTCAGTTTGCTTATGGAGGCTAATGCTGTCATCTGAATATGGAATTATATTTCTTTCATGCTTCATTATCATTTCATAGTAGTAATGACAGAGAGGCAATGGAATATTTACAGGCTTTCCAGAGACATTTATTCACTGCGCTCTCTGAAGGGCACCTGGCCTTAAAGATACATTATCCTTTTTAAAGCTCTGCCCAGAATGCCAGTTCCCAGAATCAGCCAATCAGGATTCCCCGACTCTTGTCTGCATGTACTCTATCCAGATCTCTCCCCTTCAACCTGCTCGTGGGCCTTCATACTGTAAGATGTAGAGAAAAGAGGGCATGACTCCTCTACGCCACAATCAGTCTGTGAAATGGGCACACCATTCTTGCCTTTGACCTTGGGTCATGGATTTGGCTTGGTTACAGTTTTCTCTGAGATACTGCTAGTTTTTTTAGATGCTTCACGAATCTGCAAAGCCATCTGTCTATTAGCCCATGCTGCTCTTGGCATAGGACATGGCTAATGCATGTGTCTGGGGGAGGAATGAAGAGCTGACCTGTGCACCGGAGTAGCTTGTTCTAGAAAAACCTTAGCTCTTTTGATAGGTGGGGGTGGGATGGCTAGGAAAGGCATCTAGGAAAGAGCTGAATTTCTTGTGGTCTTTAGGGAACAACAGGGTGTTTTCACAGGGTACCCTCTGAACAGGAGTTAGATGAAAGGGAGGGGCGGAGACAGAAGAAAATGCCTAATTAGTCAGCATCCAATCTCTGGGGAACTCTCCCTGGCTCCCTCCAGTTGAACCCAGGATTAATGCTGTCAGACCTTCTGATTTTTTTTTTAAGAAAAACATACATTTTTTCCTGGATTTTCTTGTGAAATCTGATTTTAAAATATTGGCAGTTGTTTCAAGTATGTCAATAACTATGTGAATTAAATTAGATAGTGGGCTGCAGTAAGGCTTGCGAGTGGACAGGTGCTGAAAGGGCAGAATAGAGTGATTTGGGGGATCATCCAGAGACAGCAGGGATATCCTATAAAATACCCCTTTGTCCCCTTCACTATCTCTCTTGCCTACTGTACCAGGCCTAATGGGTACTTGACAGGGAAACCCCAATTTGTCTCTCCACTCTTAATTTTGCTAGGACGTCTCAGACTACTGGTCAACCTCCTCTGGTCTAATGGCCACCATTTAAATCAACCACTGTGCTTCAGAAAGGTATCTGACTGACCACAAAGGGGGGACTTGCCTTTTGTTTGGGCTGTTGGCTGGCTGGCCCAGTTGCATCTGTTCTTCTGAAGTACTTTGCTCCAGTATTTGGGATGGATCATCCTGAAGAGATGGAGAGCCTTCCTACCCAAAGCGGAGAGTTCAGGGTAGGAGGGTATGGTTGGAACATGGCTGGGGTCCTGCTTGCTCTGGGATGCTAGGGTGTTTGTGAGTAAGATCCATTGAGCAGCCTGATGGTGTGCAGAGCATGTCTTCTGGAATCTTCTCTGGAGCCTGCAGCCCTGAGGGGCCGATACTCAAGGGCAGATGGGAGCGAAGATCTGGCAGTGACACAGCCAGGAATGTTTGCTTCCCTTTCTGTCACATGATAGGGTGGGACAGAGGCTGGAAATGTATCTGTTGGGTGAGTTGTAAGTAGGGTTTTTGAGACTAATGTGTGGTGGCGGCCATGCAGACAGGTCTGAATTCCTGCTGGTGCCAAGCAGGGGCATAGACTACCTGTCCTGATGGAGTCCCTCCTGATGACACAGCCCCCAACTCTATCTCTCAGACAGTATAGGTCTCAGAATTCCGCAGAAGCTAGACACTATCTCAGCTTTGCCCATGAAGAGTAAGGGTTTTAGATCTCAGGCTGTTCTGAAAGTCTCTGCTTAGGTTCTGAAGGAAGCACCAAGGCTGGAACCTTAGAAGAGAACATGAATCAGTATGGCCATGACTTGGGAAACAAACAAACAAACAAACAAACAAACAAAAAGACAAAAATATCAGGGCATTACTTCCTTCAAACTCCTGCTCCAAGTGCATTCTGGGAGCAAGATGACTCTTGTCAAGGATCCCATGGGCTCTGAAATCTTTATGAGGGTCTTGTTTAGCCTAGACTCCTGTCTGAGTCTCCCAAATGCTGGGATTACAAATATGTTCCATCATGCTTTGAAGTCTCTGGACTCTTGTGGTCCTACCTCGATGTTCCCCTCCTGATCATACCTCTTGCCTGAGATGCCTTTCCCAGGTTTAAGCTCTCATGTAGAGCTCTGGAATCTGACAACAGATATCTATTCAGGAACAATGGTCCTTGTATCCCTCCAAAACTGGTGGCTTTGCACTTGGAATGGGGAGCAGGGTGTTTGGGGAAGAGGTCAGATGCAGGGGTAGAGGGTTCATATGGTAGTCTTGCATATGAACGAGTTTTGCTCACATCCCTTTTGATTCTTCCTTGAGGAGTCTCAAAAGGATACCCTGAATACGGTGACTGTCAGATGAGATACTTGGTGGCTCCTTAAATTTGAATTTCAGATAACGAATAGAAATTTTTAGTATAAATGTCTCAAACATGCATGGGGCATACAAATGCTAAAATATTCTTAGTATACAATCTTGTTGCTTCATATAGCAAATTATTTTTTTAGTATCAGTATGCCCCATGCACATTTGTGACATATTGATACTAAAAGCTATTCATTGTTGTGTTAGCTACTTTTCTTGTCACAATCACAAAATACCTGAGGGGAAACAACTCAGGGGAGGAGAGGCATATTTTAGAACACTGTTTTTAGGGATATAGTCAGTCCTTCATGGGGGGAAGCCTTGACAGTTGGAGTGGGTCAGCTTGTGGCAGTAGGAGCTTGGGTTATGATTTCTCATGTTTTGATGGGTCATGATACAGAGAGTGGAGACCAGGGGCAGAGATGGCTATTTCCTTTAAGGCTTGTCCCCAGTGTCTCACTGCTGTCTACTGAGTCTAAGCCCCAGAGTTTCTACAGCTTCCAAATGGTGCCATCAAGGAGGGACTGACTGAGTCCATGAAGGTCATTTCATATGTAAAGCGTTGAACTTGTCTACCTGAAATGTGAATTCACTGAGCATCCTGGACTTGACTTGTAGTGGTGAAATCTGATGACCTTCTGTGATCAGCACCCCAAGACTTTGGGAGACATTATAAGGCTCCATGAGGGAGAGACATTTTATGACTGTCAGTTTAGCATCAAGATGGAAGTTAGGCTGAGGTTTAATTGAACCTCCACAAACACTTAAATTGGTCTAAAAAGAGAATTGGAATTTTTATGAGCAGGGTAGATTGCTGCTCCATACATGCCTACCTTTTTTAAAAATTATTTTTATTTTTATTCATGTGCATATGTGTATGGTTCTGCATAGGTGAATGCAGGTACCCACAAGAGCCAGAGCAGAGCTTTGGATCCCTCGGAGCTGAGGTTGCAGGTGGTTGTAAGCTGCCCAGTGTGCATGCTGGGAACCTGCCCCGTGTGCGTGCTGGGAACCTGTCCCATGTGCATGCTGGGAACCTGCCCCATGTGCAGGTTCTCTGCAACAGCAGTACATGCTCTTAACTGCTGAACCATTTCTCCAGCCCCTCATTCTTGTGGGATAACACAAGGTATATGCTGGTGAGAGCCCAGGGGTCACGGAGAGCTTAGGCACTGGGCTGACATACCTAGCACCCAGGCAGGACTCTGGTGAGCATTTTGCCATCTGCTGTTTTTCAAAGTACTTGTCTGGCAGAGGAGAGTGACAGCCAAGCCATCTACCAGAGGATCATGGGAGGGGGTTTCTTGTTTTGTGCACCCACACCTAGCCTCTGCATCACAGGCCTTCAGCCCAACCCCTTTGTGTGTAAGTTAATGAAGGGAAGGTTGGGTGTGTGAGTTGGGGCGTTTGCCTTTGTATGTTATTGCTGTCTGTCTTAGTCACTGCTCTACTGCTGTACTGCTGTGAAGAGACACCATGGCCAAGGCAACTCTTATCAAAGAAAACTTTTAATTGGGTGCCGGCTTATAGTTTCAGAAGTGAGTCCATTATCATTATGATGGGGAGGGTGGTAGCAGCACAGGGCTGGAGAAATGGCTAAGAAGTACACTGTGTCCTACAAGGAGAGAGAGATAGAGAGACAGACAGACAGACAGACAGACAGAGACAGAGACAGAGAGACAGAGAGAGAGAGACAGAGACAGAGACAGAGACAGAGAGAGACAGAGAGAGACAGAGAGAGACAGAGACTGGGTCTGGCATCTGGCATGGGCTTTTGAAACTTCAGGACCCACCCCCAGTGACACACTCCCTCCTTAATCCTTTTCAAATAGTGCCACTCTCTGATCACTAAGTATTCATATCCATGAGCCCTAGGGGCCATTTTTTTTATGGCCTATTGTATTTTCTCCCCATGTTGCTTGTGTGTTTGTTGCACAGGTACATTATTTTTACTGATTCTTTTAAAAAATTATTATATTTTAGTTTATTTTGAGCGGATGTGAATGTGCCATGGCTCTTGTATGGAAGTCAGAGGATAACTTCTGGGAGTCTGTTCTTTCCTTCCACCACGCGGGCTCTGGGGCTGGAACTCAGATAGTCAGACTTCTCACTTCATCTAGCTCCTCTGCCCACCCTGCTGTATTTTTGGAGGATAAACACCAGGACAGAGTGACAAGAACATGAACTAAGATCTAGATGCGTCTAACGAGGACACCAAATGACAAATTTTTTACTTTCTTTTAACTTATTTTTTCACCTTTCACCTTCCTGCCTGCCTGCCTGTCTGTCTGTCTCTTTCTTATTCCCTCCTTCCTCTCTTCCTCTCTTCTTTCTCCCTCCTTCCCTCCCTCCCTCCCTCCCTCTCTCTCTTTCTTCCTTCCTTCCTTTCCTTTGACAGGCTCTCACTACCTATGTAGCTCAGGTTTGCCAGGAACCCCTGGATCCTCTTGTTTCAGGCTCCTGGGTGTGTAGATTAGAGATATGGGCCATCACACCCACCCTTAGAAATGTAGACTTTTTCTTTATTTTGTTTTAAATTAGCATACAAAGTGGCAGATTTTCTTATGGGGTTTTCGTACATATTTTCCCCCACCTCTTCACATCACCCTGGCCCCTTTCCTACTGAGCTCTTCTGTCCCAGTGTCTCCCCTTCTGTTTTAGTATCTCCTACTCTACTGTCTTCCATACCCACTTTCTCAAAAGCCTATTTTAAGGAATATATTTTTGTGTGTATGGGTGTGTGTGCATGCACATGTGCATGGATGCATGTGCATTTACACATCTGTGGCCACATCTGTGTGTATCTGTGTAAGCGTGCAGTGGAAATGTAAAGGTTTGGCATGTATGTGTGTATATGCACTTGTAAGTGTGTGTGCTTGTGTGTGTGTTGGGTAAAGTTGGTGTTCCTGATTGCTTTCCACCGTATTTATTGAGGCAGGGTCTCTAACCAAAGCCAAAGTGAACCAGTCCCAGCTGGTTCAGCTAGCATGGCCCAGAGGTCCCCTCTTGGCTTTCCCAGCACTGGGACTGCAGGCAGCTACCATGCGTACCACGCTTTTGTGTGGGTTCTGGGGTTTCAACTCCAGCCTTCGTGCCTGCAAGCAAGTGCATTCTCTACTGAGCCATCTCCCCAGCCCCAGGAAGTAGAGAGCTAAGTATAGGGGCACCTCCATCTGGTCATGCCTTCCTGTTTGGGGATCCTGCGAGACACAGTGTGCAGACCTGATGTTTACTTTGGATACGTTTTCTCTTTATGAGGACTTAAACTCAATCTAAGTTCAAGCTCATGGCCGTTTGCCCATCCTCCCTACGACATCCGTTGTGGCTTAGGGGACCTTTACTGCATCCTTACAGTGTCTTTTCCTTTGCCTCTCTTTTGAGTGGGTGACTGGGCACCATCTAGGGGGCGGTTCCACTGGGAGGTCTAGCCTGGGAGGGGATACAGCAGATGACCCCTCTTCCCTGGGCATTGAAATTGAAAGTGCACCATGCCCAGTCCAGGCAACAAAGCAGAATTCAGTGGAGTCCAAGATCTGAAGCTCATGTCTTCTCATGTCCCTCTGACTACTACGGCTTCTTCCCCGGCCAGGAGGTAGAAGACACATCATAGTTTTGACATAAGGCCCCAATCACTGGCAAGCAGCGATGGCTACTGCAAATGTATCGATTTGTTTTTCTCTCCATAGACCAGCTTGCTGTTTGTAGGTAGAGGGGGAGAAAGCCTGGGAAGGGCGGAATCTACTTCCTAGAAGCCTGGGTTATCAAACTCATTAATCTACATGTCAAGGGGCTAGGAATGAATAATTGTGTGTAGAATTTATCTGCCAACATGATAGCTACTTTTCCGCTTTCTCTTCAAAGCTCCTTCATTGCGCATCCCTTATTATATGCTTTGTCTTCCCTACATGAGCCTGCCAGGGCGCAGAGGAATCTGCACCTCAGCCCCTCAGAGGACACTTGCTTTGAAACGCGACACTCTGAGATCTGGCAGCCCCAGGCCCACTCTGAGAGGCTGGCGGCCTTATTAGTGCCCAACACCTTGGCTAGTGTATCAAAGCCACAGCTAATTAGAAACACACGGAGAACCTCCTCCTCCATCACTCGGGATACAAGGTCACCTTTTTCTGATTGCTGGGAAAGATAGTTCCTGTGTACCTGGGTACAGCTGAATGATGGGATATTGGTAAGGACAGCTCCTCCCAACTCCTTTATATTGCTGGGAATGAAACTCAGGACCTTGCATAAGCTAGGCAGGTGTTCTACCACTGTGCCATGCTCCCAGCCCTCACTGGGGGATTCTAGGCAAGTGCTCTACCACTGAGCCATGCCCCTAGCCCCTCACTGGGGGATTCTAGGCAGGGGCTCTACCACTGAGCCATACTCCCAGCCCGTTACTGGGAGATTCTAGGCAAGTTGCCTACTACCGAGCTCTATCTCAGACCCTAGCCATTTTTCTTTTTCTCCCCTCCTCCTCTTTTTCATTCTTTCTTTCTTTAATATGTTTGAGACAGGTCTTACTATGTAGCCCAGGCTAGTTTCTAAGATATGATGCAGCCAGAATGGTCCTGAGCTTGAAATCTTCCTGCCTCTGCTTCCTGAATGTTGTGGTTATAATTGTGCACCACTATGATTGATTCTGGCGGTCCTTTTTATGCCAGTATGGTTTGGGCCATGTGAGAAGGGTATGGGCTTCCTGGAGCTTGGAGCAGAAGTTCCTTCGCTTCATTTGCATCACAGGAGAACCTACACTTGGAGAGCTCTAGCTGTGGGAAGGGGAAGGCACTCAGCTGACTCTAGAGGCTGGAACACAGATGTGACTTAAGTCTAAAGGTCTGGCTGCCAAGGATCAGAGGGTATGGTCCCATTACAATGGCTGCTGATGGGTAACGGGGAGTCGCGGAGGAAAAACTGGAGAAGTAGTTGTTCCTGTCCTCATTGGGGGTTCATCAACTGAGTACTCTTGACTGTGACCCCCTTGCCAGGCACCCCCACCCTCCACAGCTTCTGCCCTGTCAGCTACATTTATGATGAGCCCGTAATTAAATGTCTGCGAAGCTCGCGGCGTGCTGACCACAGAGGGGCTATAAGCCGTAAGATAGATGAGACCGGGAGAGGTGATATTGCTTCAGTAGTGGGCTTCAGCTGATGTTAAAGATTGTCAGTGATAATTATTAATATGTGACCTGGCTGAGTCTTTATGTGAACAATCACAATTTTAATAAAGTGGTAAACTCCATGGTCGCTGTGTTTGCACATCCTGTACTTGACACACTCGGTTTGTACTTTGGAATCGTAGATACGCTCCTCCCTTCTCTCTGTTATGCTAGTATTAGAACAACCCATGAATGGAAACCTTGGCTGAAACACAGCTGATGTAAAGCTAGCGGGGAGAGAAAGACCTTGTGAATGCTGATTTTATTTTATTTGATTTGTATTTTTTGGTTTTTCGAGATGAACGTGTTCCTAGTAGCAGCTCATCATCTGGGAGTTGTCAGGCTCTGTCTTCAGCCTGTTGTTTGTACATGAGGGGGTGCCCTGCTGTCCTGCTTAACTTTTTTGTCAACTTGACACAAGCTAGAGTAGTGGTTCTCAGCCTTCCCAATGCTGTGACCATTTAATACAGTTCCTCATGTTGTGGTGACCCTCCAACCATAAAATTATTTTCATTGCTACTTCATAACTGTAATTTTGCTACTGTTAGGAATCGTAATGTAAATGTCTCCGTTTTCTGATGGTCTTAGGTGACCCATGGGAAAGGGTCATTTGACCACCAAAGGGCTTGTGATCCATAGGTTGAGAATGGCTAAGCTAGAGTTATTTGGAAAGAGAAACCTCAGTTGAGAGATGCCTCCATGAGATTGGCTGTAAACAAGGATGGGGGACATGTTTTTGTTTGTTTGTTTATTTTAATTTTATTATGGGCAGTTCTGTCCCTGGCAACTGGTCCTGATATGTATAAGAAATGAGGCCAAGCAAGCCAGTAATCAGTATTTCCTTGTGGTTTCTGCTTCAGCTCTTGGCTTGGCTCCCTTCCACAAGGGACTGTGCGATCTGTGTGTGGGAGCCCAGTGAGCCTTTTCTTCCTCAAGTTGCTTTTAAAGGTCATCCTGGTTTGTCTCAGCAATAGAAAGCAAACTCAGACATCTTCCCAGACACCCCTCAATCTCTACACCAGCTTCTGTTCCCTGTTTATATCCTTTCTCAGAGGGTTGCCTTTAGAGGCCTGGAGATGCCTTTTCAGTCAGGACAGAAAGAACTGCCTAGGGGCTTCTGTCTGTCCCTAGCATACTGCGTGGCCACCCATGGTTCAGGGTAGGGGGCCAAAGGCCCAGCTTTGCTTTGCAGAGGCAGAACAAATTTCAACCCATCCTTTATGCTCTTTAGGTTTGAAATGTGAAAAAAAACTAGATTTAAATGTTAAAAATGAGCTTTTGAGGAGAAGCTCTGCTGTACAAACATGAATAACAACATCTACAGAAAAATCTGTGCTTATTTGTAAGTGTCTGAAGACTAGCTGCAGAAGAAATATAGCATGGGTTTAGGAGGAAGAGAAAAGAAACATAGTTACAACATTTTGTTACCAGGAAGCAGAAAATGATTAGTTGCCTTGTGACCTAAAAATCAGCAAAATCAGTTTAGAGTTAGGGATTAAAAAGTAAACGGGACACACTTAAAATTATGTACTATTTTAATTATCGATGGGATCTCTGTATGTCGAAGAGAGCCCTCCCCCCAAAAACTCAGTTTCAAAGATCTAAAGAATGAGAAGAAAACACAGCAAAGCAAGATGGAAAAGCCAGGGGATCCGACGCCATCTCTGGCCTTAACTGGTACTGCATGTATGTGGTATGCGTACACATGCACACAAGATAAAAAGTAAATAAATCTTAAGGGAAAAAAAACATGTTAAAATAGATGTTTTCAAAGGCAATCCATGTAAATATTTTAAGGAGTAGAACATTACTTTGGGCCTGGCATTGCAAGCCTGCAATACCAACTTGAGAGGCTGAAGCAGGGGGATTGCAAGTTTGAGGCCAGCCTGGGCTAGAGAGTAAGTTAAAGAGCAGCCTGGAGGACTTAGTGAAATTCTGTCTTAAAACAAAATGAACAACTAAATAGACATGCAGATAGAGAGACAAATACATATACATATACACATCTCTATCTATCTATCATCTATCTATCTATTGAGAGCCGGGATATAGTCCAGTGGTGGAGTATATAATTAGCATTCACAAGGTTCAGTGTTCATTCCTCAGAGCCAAGAGAAAAACAATATTAAACCCAGATAAAGAAGAGCACGTCTCCTGTATTGAGAGACTCTCCAGAAAACAGCAAGAACAAGAATACCATGTATCAATACTTAGGTTGCACAGTTGTTCAAAGCTGTTCTCAGAAGAAACCACACAGCCCTAAATATCAGCATTATTGACTGATGAAGTAAAACACACAAATTAAACTTTTCATTCACACCAAATGAGAAAGTGTTTTTGTTAGGGTTTCCATTGCTATGAAGAGACACTGTGACCACTAACAACTTTTGTAAAGAAAAACATTTAATTGGGGCTGGCTTACAGTTCAGAGGTTTAGTTCATTGTCATCATGGCAGGAGGCCAGATGGCACACAGGCAGATATGGTGCTGGAGAGATAGATGAGAGAGAGTTCTATATCTGGATCCAAAGGCAGAGGGAAGAGAGAGAAAGAGACTGGGTTTGAGCATCTGAACCTCAAAGCCCGCCCCCTTCCTCCAACAAGACCACACTTCCTAGTAGTGTCACTTCCTGTGAGCCTATGGGGTCTTTTTCATTCAAACCACCACATATGGCAACTAAACAAGCCCAGGATGGTATTGAGGATAATAAGATATAACTTAGTAAATTAGAAACAGATAGCTGACTGGTCAAACAAAGCACACATAGCTGAAAACATCCAACTGGTGATAGGAAAGTACGTACAATATTAGAAACAAAAGGAGGACTAACCAGGGATTTTTGAAAACTAAAGGAGCCAGATAGAGGTACACTGTAACACAGAGCGTACCACTGAAATGGATGCTCTAGGGAATTTAAATGATTGAGTATACAACGGTAAAAGCAAAAGAAGGAAGGAAGAACCATGGGCTAGAACAACCTCTCATTGGTTAAGAGCACGGGCTGCTCTTCCAGAGAAACCAAGATTGATTCTCAGTACACACACGGTGGCTCACAAGCACCTGTCACTCCAGCTCCAGGGAATACAGTGCCCCCTTTCGGCCTTTCCAAGCACTGTATGTGTGTGGTACGTGCGTATATGTACAGGAAACACTCATACCCATAAAATACAAAGATATAAATCTTAAGAAAGAACATGTTAAAAGGAGGATTTTTGCAGAGGCAATCCATATAAGTCCTTTGAATAACAAAAAATTATTGTGATAGGAATATAGATGGCAACTTTACTATATTAGTTCCTTTTCTTGTTCCTGTCGCAAAATAAAAAGCACCTTAAGAGTGTTTAATTAGGTCCCCAGTTGAAGGCTATTGCAGTTCATCATGGTGGGACTGGTCACACTGTATCTAGTCAGGAAGTAGAGAGACTTGAATGATGGGGCTCAGCTCACTTTCTCCTTTCTGCTGCAGTTAAGGTGGGTGTTTCCATCTCATTTAATGTGGCCAAGAAAGCCTCTCATACATAATACCAGGGGTTGATCTCCTATATGAGGTGAAGTTAGCTATACAAACAGTCCTACTTAACAATCAAACGTAATAATTGTTACATCACGAGCTAGCAGGAAGTAGAGAAAACTACTGGCCAACTTCACATGACAATGTAAATATAAACATAATTTAGAAAAGCAATGCTGTAGATTACGAATGTGTACCATGATAATGGTAGGTTTTGCTCTGCTATTGCAAGGAAGGTACCAAATTAGGAAACTAAAATTGTATTGCATCAGTAGGTCCCTGGAGAACCAAAAAAAAAAAAAAAAAAAAGAAAAAAAAAAAAAGAAAAAATCTGAAATCACATAGTTTCTTAGTTATTTTTCTGTTGCTGTGATCAACTATCCATAAGAAACAACTTAAGGAGGAAAGTTTTGTTTCGTTTTGTTTTGTTTTTAAATTTTAGCTTATGGTTCCAGAGGTAGAGCCCATTACACAGGAAAGGCATGGTATGGTTTCTTAGTTAGGGTTTCCATAGCTATGAAGAGACACCATGACCAAAGCAACTCTTACAAAGGAAAACATTTAATAGGAGCTGGCTTACAGATTCAGAGATGCTGTCCATCATCATCATGGTGGGAAGGTGCATGAGAGTGTGCAGGCAGAAGTGGCGCTAGAGGAGGAGCTGAGAGTTCTACAATTTGGTGCAAAGACAAGTAAGAGGAGACTATCCCTTCTGCAGGCAGCCAGGAGGAGGCTACACTGGGTGTAGCTTGAGCAAAGGAGCCTCAGAGCCCATGCCCACAGTGACACATTTCCTCCAACAAGGCCACACCTACTCCAACAAGGCCACACCTCCTAATAGTGCCACTCCCTGGACCAAGCGTATTCAAACCACCACACATGGCAAGGCATGAAAACAGGAACAGGAAGCTGGGCGATTGTATTTTCATCCACATGTGGGGGTGGGGTAGACAGCTGCAGGAAGTGGGGGGTAGGCTTTACACTTTCAAAGCCTGTCCCAGTGACATACTTCCTTCAGTAAGCCTCCATTCACTAAATGTTCCTCAACTTCCCCAAACAGTGTCACATTAGGTTATGGAGGACATGCGTCCTTAAAATCACAACACATGCTGAAGGGTATTTGAGGAGATTTACCATCAGGTCCTTCCAAAAGCTGGAATAAAAACAGGAAGAGAATTTAGAGGTCGGTGGCTCTTGTCCAGGGGCATTTGCCTCCTCAGACATTTGGGCCATGTACAGAAGCATTCTGATTGCCATAGCATGGTGGGTGAAGCTACTGGTATCTGCTGGGTGAAGGTCAAGGATGCTCTCAGGTATGTATCCCATAATGCACAGGGAAAGGACTCTTCCCTCTGTGGTCAGGGAGCTCCAGTTTGGAAAGTCTGTATCATACTTATACCTGGAAATCTGGAGGAATTCTTTATACAGTGACAGAACAAATATAAGCGAATTGTAGAACAAACCTTGTAGACAAATAATGGAAAGGGGCAAGGAATAAATATTTGGATGGTCAAATCAAAATGATCACTTAATAGTACTATGAAGGGAATCCAGGAATATGTTGGACACTCTCATATGACCTGTCTTAGTCACTGCCCTCTTGCTGTGAAGAGACACTATAACCAAGGCAACTATGATAAAAAGAAGTGTTTAATCTGGGGCTTGCTTATAGTTTCAGAGGGTGAGTCCACGAGTTATCGTGGTGGGAAGCGGACAGACACGGTGCTGGAGCTGGAACAGTTGCTAAGGGCTTTACACCCTGATCTGCAGGCACCAGGTTGAGAATGTGAGGCTGGGTCTGGCGTGGGCTTCTGAAACCTCCAAGTCCACTCCTAGTGACACACTTCCTCCAACAAGGCCACATCTCCTTTACCAACCCTTCCAAACAGGTCCACTAACTTTGGGCTACGCATTCTAACATGAGCCTTTTGGGGGCTGCCCTAGTTAGGGGTTTTATTACTGGGATGAAACACCATGACCAAAAACCAACTGGGAAGG
The DNA here is from genome assembly GCF_008632895.1 of Mastomys coucha. Taxonomy (NCBI): domain Eukaryota; kingdom Metazoa; phylum Chordata; class Mammalia; order Rodentia; family Muridae; genus Mastomys; species Mastomys coucha. Next base: position 27,159,822 of record NW_022196904.1, read on the forward strand.
AAAGTTCTTATTCTAAGCTGACACTTCCACATCACTGTTCATCATCAAAGGAAGTCAGGGCAGGAACTTATGTAGGGTAGGAATCTGGAGCTGGTGGAGGGGTGCTGCTTACTGGCTTGATCAGCCTTTTTTATAGACCTAGGACCACCAGGCTGGGAATGAAGAACTACCTGCAGTGGTCTGGGCCCTCCTCCATCAATCATGAATTATAAAATGCCTTACAGATTTGCCTACAATCTGATCTTAGGGAGGCATTTTCTCAGTTGCGGCTTCCTTTTCTCTGATGACTCTAGCTTGTGTCAAGTTGACATAAAGTTATTTGTCACAGGGGCCATTCTGATTCAAACCACAACATGCCCTATCAAGAACCTTAGTAGTTTTAAACCTAAAGGCAAGGCAGAAGAATAATTATTATCTAAAGATGAATAATTTGTCAGTAAAATCTGTTTATAAAAACACAATGAGCGGATGTGTGGTATCTAAAAACCACTTAAATAGGTGGAAGAAAAAAGCAGGTTTGGGAAATAAGTGTAACTGTATTAAAATGTGAAAGATGGCCTAGACGCCATCTCAAGCAGGAGGGGACTCGTCGCCATGAGGGCATAAAAAAATAGTTTATATTGTTTGAAAGAACGATCAGCCAGGAAGATACGATAATTGTATCCCTTCATGCCCTTCATAATGGAGAATATAAAATAAAGCGAATAGATGTTATTATGGTTAGTTTTCATGTCAACTTGCTACAAATTACGATCACCTGAGTAGGGAGCCTCAGCTGGAGAACTGTCCTGATGGCTCAGTTGATGTGGGAAGACCCACAGGAGTGTGGGTGTCACCTTCTGGTAGCCATACAGATTTAAAGGGACAGGAGGATGGTTACTGGCATTTTGTGGACTTGGATTTTCATCTGTCCCAGAGTTCATTCACCCCACTGCCTGCTGATTCCTACTCTGCTATCAGAGCAGCGTTTCTAGGCTTCTACATTTGACTAAGGACCATTGGCTCTCCAGGAATCTTACAGGTTTTTGGTGCCAAGGTGGGCCTGTTAAAGCACCTGTTAAAGTCCCTGTGGACTGAGCAACTGGGTTCTCAGATTCTCTTGAAAGAGTCAGCTCTTGTGGGACTTCATCTAGCCTCAAGGACCAAGCAACTACTTGAGTCTCAGCCTCAGGTGTGAATTCAGTTGTTATTATTTCAATGCAGCCGACTTAATATATTTTTAGTATATTTATTATATATTAAATAATATTTAACTATATTATGGATACATACATACACACACACACACACACACACACACGCATGCACATTCATCCCACTGATTGTTATCTTAGAGAGGTCTAGCTAATACAGATGTATAAAAATAAAAAAACCCAGCAGGACATATTTCATACTCCTTTAGGAAGTATATTAAGCAAAAATAATAGCAAAAGAATTTAAATTCTTATTTATTTTTATTTTATGTATATACGATATTTTTGTTTGTTTGTATACCATGAGTATGCCTTGTGCCCAGGGAGGCCAAAAGCAGGTGTCAGATGCTCTCAATGTAAGCCACCATGTGAGTGTTGGGAACCAAACTCATGGGTCTTATTTACTTTTCTATCATTATTTACTATTCTACTTTTACCACAATGACTGAGACAGTTTATAGAATGAAGGGTTAACTGGGGGCTTATGGTTCCAGAAGGTTAGAGTCCATGATGGTGCAACTGAAGTAGGAGGCAACAGGCAGCTGGAGCAGCGACTGTTTATGTCTTAACAATGAACAGAAATCCCAGAGAGGTTCCTGGCAAGTCTAGGGGCCTTTTGAAACCTCTATGCCTGATGCCCCCAGTATATAGTTCCTCCAGCATGGCCACAGTCCCTAATCCTTCTCAAGCAGCCACCAACTGGGGACCACATATTTAAGTACTTAGAGACTTATGGGGTACACTCCACTGAAATCACCACAAGGTCTTCTGCAAGAGCCACCAGTGCCCTTTGCTGCCGAGCCATCTCTCCAGCGTGGAATACATAACTTCAATGATACAGCTAACAACTTCGTGTAACAAACTTACAGTACCTGTTCCTTTCAAAGGTACAAGCGACTCCCATAAACCGATAATGCATTCGACAGCAGTGGAAATCTCAACAACAAAAAAATAGAATTGTCTAAGTTTCATCCCCTGAACAAATGAGAAAATAAGTAAAAGAGAGATTAAATCAATATCTACAATCATAAACACAGAAACACTTATAAAAAGCCTTGTGCTAATAAGGAAATAAAAATGAAAATTATACACTATTTAGAAATAAGCAATAGAGCATTAAATATTAAAACCTGTGAGATGTGGCCAAAGCAGTTATCAGAGGAAAATTTATGGACTTAGATGCATTCATTAGAAAATGAGGGAAATTGAAACCAAATGGACCAAACATAATATTCGAGATACTTGGGAAAACCAAAAATCAAACCTACAGAAAGTCAGAGGAGAGCTTTAGTCAAGATTAAAGACTAACGTTAACAGAGGAAGCAAGGGCAACACAGCAAGTAGAGTTTTGATCAATAAAACCCTCCTTCAGTTTGGCCAGGGACAAAGAGGTGATACACAGGAATATCATCAGGTGAAAGAGGATGTACATGTACAGGCCAATTAAGTTTGATAAGATAGCAGCTTTATATTAATTAGAAAATGGGTGAAATGCAAGATTTTTTGTCAAACACATAAATGAGCAAAATCAGCTTTAGCAGTAGTAGAAAGTCATTTCTATTGACAAAGCTGAAAAGCTAATCAAGGATACATTTTCATGGCAAATGTAAAGCATCTTTACCACATATTCAAGAGATTGACAATTCATGGGTTGGCAAGATGGTTCAGGGGTAGAAGCTGCTCAAGGCTGATGACCTGAGTTTGATCCCCAGAACCAACCGAAGGTGAAAAGAGAGAACTGACTCCATAAGGTTCTGTTTTAACTCCCACGTGCCTTCTGTGGAATGAACACACACACACACACACACACACACACACACACACACACACTTACTTAAAATCTAATCTTTTTTTTTTTTTTTTTGCTGTCTCAAATAGCTTTATTTTTACTTGGTCCAAGACTTGAGAGAGGCTCCAGGGGAGTTACAAAGCTGCCTAGTGGCTTGAGAGGTTCATTCAGGTGGAGGTCCCGAGGTGGGCTGGTGCAGAGCAGAGGGGGGAGCCCCTTGGAAGGCACAGAGAGGCCTCCTAGTCGTGCTTGAGAGTGAGGCACTCCCAGAGATCCCTGGGGCACGCCAGTCTGCGCTGGTTGTGGCCCTGCCACCCTACAGAGGTTGGTCAGGTGGTTGCCCATCTTCTTGATGAGCGTCACCTCCTTATCCAGGAAGTGACTTTCCAAGAAGTCACAGAGATGATGGTCTGTTCGGGTAGAACCCAGGGCATGCAGATCCAGGAGGGACTGGTTCAGGTTCTTCTCCAGGGCCAAGGCAGCTTCCATGGCCTCCTGGGTTTTATCCACTGCGATCATTCTGCAACTTGAGGAGATGCTCAGGCTCCTCCTCGCTTCTCCTCAGCCAATTCCCGAAAGAAGTGGCTTACACCTTCCAGAGCCATGTCATCCGAGTCAAAAAAGAAGCCCAGAGTGAGGTAGGTGTAGGAGGCCCGCAGGTGCAAGTTGACCAGGCGGTTCACGGCAGCTTCCACTTCGGTGGAATAATTCTGATGAATCTGAGAGGTCACGGCGGATCCAGAGTATGGCCGCGAAGAGACGGTGCAGACTGGTCCTAGGAGCCGAAGGCAGCGACGAGATGGTCCCAGAGGCTGCGACTGGAGAGACTTGTAAGGCGGCTGGAAGCTAATAAAGTGGGAGTCCCCGGGTCTGTTCCATCCAAACACTGTTGAAGCAAGACACAGATCCACCGGCCCTCCGAGGCGGGGCTCTCTAAAATCTAATCTTAAAAACAGGCCTGGCCAAGACCGAGTTTATTCTCCCCATTCTATTCAGTAGTGTATTGGAGGTCCTAGACAACGCTACGTAACAAGAAAACATTAAAAAGTCAATTCAATAACTGAAAGGAAAAGATTGAGGTATCATTTTGATTTTTTCTGGAAGTACAGCTCCCTAGAAAGGGGAAGATTCTCAGTTGATAAAACACTGAAGTTAATAAAAAAAATCCTATAAAATGGGCCAGGAGAAATAATCATTCTGCCTCTTGCATTGATGCACTTCAGCAGGATATGCCAAAGAGATAGAGGTAGCCGGGTGGTGGTGGTGCACGCCTTTAATCCCAGCTCTTGGGAGGCAGAGGCAGGTGGATTTCTGAGTTCGAGGCCAGCCTGGTCTACAGAGTGAGTTCCAAGAAGGCCAGGGCTACACAGAGAAACCCTGTCTCGAAAAACCAGAAAAAAAATAGAGTTGGAGTTAGAGGATCAGGAATTCAAGGCTGGCTTGAGCTACAAACTAAGCATATAAAATGGGTAGCTTTGGACACACCAGTATTCTTATTAGAAAAAAAAAATTCATAATAGCACAAAATTAAAAAATACCTGGAGAAAAGTCACCTTCAAATGGAGAAGCCTAGTCAAGCTAGCCAATAAGGGGTATGTGACTTATTTTTGGCCACGTATACTTCCTATCACAGAGACACTGCTTTTCTAGAAATCCTGCAATTACTCTCAAGAACAAGTAAGGACTGGGTGTGGTCCAGCCTCCTTCTGAGAAGAGCTGCCTTGCAGGGTCCTCTGGCAGAGAGGCTTCTTGAATGGTTGCATGTTCTTGGTTGTGTTATTTTCTTCATAAAAGTGATTCTTGCTGAAGTGTTTATTACTATTATTATTATTATTATTATTATTATTATTATTATCACTAGGTTTTCATAGTGTACATATTGTACACTGAGCCCCTCTGCCCTCTGATTTCCTGCGCCTCCCCCTCTTGGCCATGCCCTCTGACCTTCTAGACAGTTCCACTTTGCTCAGCTAATTTTCTTGTACCTTTAAAATGTATACTGTAACAAACCTCGGCATCCTCAGTTGTCTCCTGCAGTAACTCTGCTTCCTTTACCCTGACAACTGTAGCTCTGCTCACCGACCTCCAGTTTTGCCTTCCCAGAGGTGTGCTAAAGGTGCACCGTACGAGCTGGATCCTGTGCCTCCGTTGACTCAGTGCGAAGCTTTTGAGCATCACCTGTGCTTAAGAACAATGATGCTCTCAGCAGAGGACCAGACTACAATGCCTAGAACCCACATGGTGGCTAACAGCTGTCTGTACCCTCAGTTCTAAGAGTGCCCTTTTCTGGTCTCCTCAGGCACTGGACCCACATGGTACACAGATATATGTGCAGGCAAAACACCCATATACACTCAATAAAAATTAAAAATGGGAACATAGGTTTTCTTTCTCAGGGATAAATACTTCAGAGTGCCTTTGTGGGCTCCTGTGGGAGTTGGTATATATATATATATATGTGTGTGTGTGTGTGTGTGTGTGTGTATACATATACATATATATATATATTTTTTAAAGAAGTCTGCCAAGCTCTTTTATAGAGTGGCGTACAGATCAGGATTCTCAGGAGCTCTGTGGAGTGATGTTGTCCACCGAGGCTTCTTCGGCATGGATGCCTCCCCTCTTTCCAATTTAGGCCTTCTGGTCAGTGTGTAGAGAGTTTCATTCTGTGTCAGGGTCCTAATTTACATCTTCCCCGACTGTGAACACTATTGTATTGACATTTGTATGTTCTCTGTAGTGAAATAAACACCTCTGCCTTTTACCCATTTTCCAATTTTGATCATTTCTATTTTGCTGATGTGTTTTGAGGGTTCTCCCTTTATGCTGGGTATTAGCACTTTGTTGGATGTGTGCTGCTTTGTTTTGTTTTGTTTGAGATAGGCATTATTATGTAGCTCAGTCAAGCCCCAGGCTTCTCAACCAGTGCTTCTCAACCTTCCTAGTGCTGAGACCCTTTAATATAGGTCCTCATGTTGTTGTGAGCCCCAGCCATAAGATTATTTTGTTCCTACTCCATAACTGCAATTTTGTGACTGTTACAGATCATAATGTAAATTCCTGATATGCAGGATATCTGATGTATGACTCCCAAAGTGGTGGCAACCCACGGGTTGAGAACCACTGCTAAACTCATTAGCTTCATGCCTCAGTCTCCCCAGTGCTGGTTTACAGGGGTGTACCGCTACTTCTGGCTTTGAAAATGTTTGACAAGCCGGGAAGTGGTGGTGCACACCTTTAATCCCAGCACTTGGGAGGTAGAAGCAGGTGGATTTCTGAGTTTGAGGACAGCCTGGTCTACAGAGTGAGTTCCAGGACAGCCAGGGCTATACAGAGAAACCCTGTCTTGAAAAACCAAAACAACAAAAAAAAGTTTGACAATATTTCAAACCTTTCTATTCAGTCACAATACACATTTTTTAAAGGAGTAATATTAATTTTTTTTGGTATAGTATGTTTTATCAATTTTCTCTTTTACAATCTTGCTTTGGTTGTCAGATTTAAGAATATCTTGTCTAGCCCCAGGTCTTAAAGATTTTCTTTCTAAAGAATATATGGTTTTACCTTTTACACTTAAGTCTCAGATCGAGGTTTATTTTGAGGAGTATGTGCGTGTTTATATGTGTGTTGGTGTGTGTGTATATGTATATATGTTTGTTTATGTGTGTAAATGTGCTTGTGAAATAAATGTATGTGGGTGTACTTGTATGTGAATGGGTATGTGTGTGTGAATGTATGTGTGTGTGTGTTTGTTTATGTGTGTGTGTAAATGTGTGTGTATGTGAATGTATGTGTAGTTTGTTTGTTTATGTGTGTGTGTGTGTGTGTGTGTGCATGTGTGTTTGTACTTGTACATGGAGGCCAGAATCTATTTATCACATAGCCTTCTCTATTCCATATTATTTAATTTTTCTGACAGGGTATCACTGTGTAGCTGGGGAGCTGCTTTGTAGATCAGGCTGACCTCACAGACTCACCTGACTGCCTCTGGAGTGTTGGTATTAAAGGCGCGCACCACATGTTTTGCCTCTACCTTTTTTTTTTTTTTTTTTTTTGAGTCAGAGTCCCTCACTCAATTTTGAGCTGACAGACTGGCCACAAGCTCCAGGGATCTACTCCTCTCTGCACCCTGTGCTAGGGTTTCAGATGTGTGCACTGCACACGCTGAATTAAAATCCTCATGCTTGTGCCGCAAACACGGTTCCCACTGAGCCATATCTCAGATCTTAATTTCTTTTTTTAAGCTTTAAGATTTTCCCCTTTGGAATTTTACTTGTCTCCACATCAAGGAGTTACTTCTATACTTGGGTATGCACAGTGTCTTTGCCTGGTGGACACGTCTTCGGCCAGTTCCTGCTTCAGTTTTTAATCTTTTCCTCTAGCTTGCTCCCATGCACTGGAGAAGGTGGGGGTAAAAATCATGTTGTCTCTCTCTGGGGTGGGTACTCATGAGAATTATGTTTCCAGAAGGCCAGCATCTATTAATAGTGTTGCTTGATATGCTGGCCATGGGAAGGAAATGGTTAAAGGCACACACTTGTATGCTTCCACCCCTGCTTTTCAGCCAGTGTTCCATGGATGTCCCTTCAATCTTTACGTGCCATCCATGAACTTTGCATCAGTTTCTGTGGCTCTGTTTTCATTTTTTACATCTTTTTCTTTCTTCCTTTCTTCCTTTCTTCCTTTCTTTCTTTCCTTCTTTCTTTCCTTCTTTCTTTCTTTCTTTCTTTCTTTCTTTCTTTCTTTCTTTCTTTCTTTCTTTCTTTCTTTGCCTATTTATTGTATAGGCATGTGGGGGTCAGAGGACAACTTGCAGGGAGTGATTTTTTTCTTCCAACACACTGTCCCTCACCCTCTCCCTCTCTTTTATAATCAATGACATTTTATCTACCTTGTACTGTCTAGGGGTAACACTTCTTGTACACCAATGTGATTTACAGGGGTACATATAAACTAGCTGCAGGCTATTTAGTGATGATGGTACAGCCTGAGAAATTAATCCTTGCATGATTTTTGTCATGTGACTGTCCAACCCTGGCTTGGTATCAGCTGCTGCCCTACTAGTCCTCTGTGGCTTAGACAATGTTCTATCAGTCTTCCATCTTGGATACCAACATTCTTCCATCTTGGATTCTGAAGGATGTAGAACTTCCCATCTTTAGCTAATCCTTTCCTGTGATATTTATTTTCTCAAAATTTAAAAATAAACACTGTGCTACATTTTTCCATCAGTGAAACCCATTAATAAGCTGAAAACTCTTGGTTTTCATGGCTGTGTATTGAGCACTGTGCCTTGGCCTCTTCTTAAGGAGATTAATTATCAAAAGAAAAAGACAAGAAAGAAAATCTGTGGGCTTTGGAGAAAGTCTCTAAGAACACCCTGGGGGTTCTAAACTGCCTCCTCCCAGTTTTAGAGCAAGGTCCAACGTCTGAGAGGGTGCAGTGTTCTTCCAAGGTCCTAGAGGAGGGACGAATCTTCCCCTTCTTCAAACTGCCAGCGTGTGCAAAATGCTAACATTATACATTTAAGTGACGTATAGATCAGAACAGAATCATAGCTTGATGACATAAATTAAAGTAATTATATTCATTAGCATGATAAAAATATGCAAACAAATGTTTATTAAATGCGTCCATATATCAGCTCCAAAGGCTTTGGCGTTGTTTATGTCTTTGCTGCTCCGGCATTTCGTCAAAGGTGGCTTATCAGGCTCAACTTAATTGACAGTAATAGCGGTAGAGGGAGGAGGAGCCAGCCCAGAATATCACTTGGCTGTGTAAGCTGAGAGGGCTGTAGAGTAGCTGCCACACCCCACTAAGTCTTCTGCTAGCTGATCCTGATAAAAGTGTGGAGAAGGAAGTCCAGGCCTCTTGATCTTATTGGGCTGCCCATCCCATTGGGATATTTGAGAATGCACAGTAGATTCTAGAAACGGCTTCTCCTATCAGTGTGTGGTTCAAATTTTGCATCCACAGAGCTCTCTTGTGAGGTTAACTATGTCTTTCCAGTGCCGGTACCTCTGGTAGGCAGGAGAAGATGCTTATTTTAAGATAGGCTATTCTAGAGGGAAGAGGGTGTTTGCTTATTTGTGTTGAACTCTTGTTAGGGAACCTGGCAAGCTTTTCTGATAGGATAGTTTCTCTCTATAAAGCATGTGAATCCTCGCTTTAAACCCAGCCACAGAGAGGGTCAGCCTCAGGGATGTTGAGGCTAGGTGCTTATCCTCTGGACTCATGTACCATAGGGTACTGGAGTGCGAGGCTCCTGCCCTTTGAACACACACGCAGCAATTGTTACCCTTGCCAACCTTGCTCCAAGAGACCATCTTGAAAGAAGCAGATGGAGGAAACTGAATAGTCTTGTTCAGCTCTCCTGTGCAAGGTGAAAAGCAATGGCTTGTTAGTGCATGGCAGGAAGGGAGGGAAGGAGGTGTGAGCAAGGTGGATGATCAGGGCTTAGATCAAAGCTGGTGGCTGCCCTTCCTCAGGACTGCTCCCGGCCTCTATAGGACACTGCCAGCTCTGTGGAAAACCACAGCCTTACTTGGGAGGCTTTGGCTTTAGCTGTTGGTAGTTTGGACTATTAGGCAGTACGATTGCCTCTGTGTGTGTGTGTGTGTGTGTGTG
>NW_022196904.1:27169440-27199544 GCF_008632895.1 Mastomys coucha
TTAGAAGATTGAGACACACCTGTGGTAGTATCTGTGACGTCCAGTGGAATGTCACAGAGGGGATTAATTGGGTTGGGTGTGTGTGTGTGTATATATTAGGGGCGAGTCATGCCGAGTCTGAACAAGGGGGAAGAGAGGAAAGCCAGCATGTCTAGACACGTTTTCAATCTCCTGTGATGTGAGCCTCTCAGCCCCACCCTCCCACCATGATGGACAGAACCCTTTGAAACTGTGAATCAAAATAAGACCCTTGAAGGGCAGTGGTGGCGCATGCCTTTAATCCCAGCACTTGGGAAGCAGGGGCAGGTGGATATCTGAGTTCGAGGTCAACCTGGTCTCCAGAGTGAGTTCCAGGACAGCCCCAGAGAAACCCTGTCTCGAAAACAAACAAACAAGCAAAAACAAAACAAAACAACCCCCCTCATTCCTCAGGTTGATTCTAACACACACTACACACCACACACACACACACATACACACACACATACCACACACACACACACACACACACACACACACACACAGTCACAACAAAGACAACAACAGCTTAATGCCTACTCTGATGAAAGGGACAGATGATATAATCTACATCTTCGTTCTGCCATCCTTGGCTCAGGTGACCAGGGTTCTGCATCTAGGTTAGCTTTCTGGCTTATTACCCATGCTTTGTCTGTCTGTCTTTCTCCTAGGAGAATTCAAATTCAAATTCAAGCCTTCTGTGATCACCCATGCTCTTACTTCCATCTTGAGAAGGCATCAGAAGGTGGAAGTGCTAGATAGAGTTTGGCTAGATGGAACCTCTGTGCTGCCACCCAGGGTCAGAGAGAGTTTGGCTGGACAGCCCAGAGTTCTCTGGGGGCTGACCTCTATAACCTTCCCTCCTCTCCTAACAAAGGGAACATGGCCATTTATTTCTGCCGCATGGTTTATGGGAGGAGGAGAGGACAGATGTTATGAAACAGAGGAAGTCACGCCATTTTTGTGTCTGAGCCAGTGGTAATCAATTCTGTATACTTTACTGCTTTGCCCATGTTTTGGGGGGATGGATATTTTAGGCCATTTCAATCAAAGGTGTGCCACTCTAGGTTCCAAACAAAGACCTAGATTTATTTTTTTCCTGGCAGCACAATCCTTAAAGATTACAGCTGCTGCAACATTTTTAGCCACGTCAACATTCCTTAGGAAATACAAATATGGGCATTATTTCATGGAGATGGCACCGGGTAATATAATAAAATGGATTTATTTCATCTTAATTTATTTAAAATGTGCATAGACAGAACTGGGATAAAATCCATGAGATGAAATATCTCGTTTGCATGAATATATTGAAAAATCCTGCCACCTCCTAAGCCCCCCAAAAGAGGCACCTTTTTTTTCCCTCCTCAGAATAAGAAGAATAGGTGCTCTTTTTAAAACAGGGAAATATAACGTTGACAGAGAGAAATGATTCATGCCCCATGGCTCCTGTGGAGGTGTGAGGGATGAACATGGATCCATGAGGGTGCTGGCTGAAGAGATGGGTGGGGAGAAGAAAGACTCATGTTGCATAGGAAGCTGGACCAGACTATAGGAGAGGAGGGCAGTGGGGGAAAGCATTTCTTGGGGGGCTGGTCGGGTGAGTGTCATTCCTAGAAGCCTCCTCTCCTGGTGTCTGACTAGTCTCACAAGCACCCAACTGCAGGGTTTGTGTGTTTGTACACTTGGTCTCTAGCTGTTTGGCATGGTACACTTCGTGACTTCGAAGTGTACACACATGTGTGCATGGGTGGATGTGGCCCCTGTGCTGCTCTGAGAGGTGAGGAAGTAGGTACAGAGTGTGGAACACTGAGGCTTGGGTGGTCATTTTGTATCCTCAAGCAGTAACTGCCCTAAGGTCTCTGCTTCCTGGTCCGTGGAGACAACCTCTTGATGCTATGAATGCTGCCACACCTTCGGTGCTATTATGGTCTGTACCCTCTCAAACTTTGAACCCACAGAAACCCTTCCTGGCTGACATTCTTGTTTCCTTTTAGGTATTTGGCCTCAATGGTGAGAAGAGTATTATACCAAAAGTGTCTGTCTTTTGAGATACCCACTCATCCAGAATCTGATGACTTACCAGATGTCACCTTCCAGGGACTCTGTGTTGCGGTCTGAATATGAAAATATTTCCAGAAGGCTCATGTTCCAGCCTTGGTGGTCAGTGGATGGGCCTCTGAGATGTGATTACATCATGAGGGCTTTGATCTCATCTAAGTTGGACTCCCTGAAGAATTAAGATCTGAGTGGATTAGTAAGACATGGGCCCTGGTTGGAAATGGGTTACTGGGGCATGACTTCAAAGGATGTAGTGTGTGTGTGTGTGTGTGTGTATGTGTGTGTGTGTGAGTGTGTGTGTGTATGTGTAGGTATGTGTGTATAGGTGTGTAGGTGTGTGTATGTGTGTGTATAGAGTGTGAGTGTGTGTGTGTGTGTATGTGTGTAGCAGTGTATATGTAGGTGGTGAATCCAGAGATGAAAGTAGTGTACCTTTCTTAATCACTTTCCACATTTTTTTCTTTACGATTTATTTAGCTACTTTTAGTTATGTGTATGTGTGTACCTTTGTGGGTATGCACATACAAATGAAGGTGCCTGTGGGAGCCAGGAGAGGGCATCAGAACCCCTGGAGCTGCAGCTATAGGCGATTGTGAGTTGCTTTATGTGGGTGCTGGGAACTAAACTTGGGTCCTCTGGAAGAGCACTTAATACAATGTGTGTGTGTGTGTGTGTGTGTGTGTGTGTGTGTGTGTGTGTATGTATGTGTGTGTGTGTGTGCAATCTGTATGTGTATATAAGTCATCTCTCCAGCCTTCCTTACCTTTTTAAGAGAAGGCTTCTCTTGGAACTTAGTGATTTGTCTAGAGTTACTGGCCAACGCAGTTGGGGATCCTCTTCTTTCTTCAGCCCCAGTGCTGGAGTTATGGGCATGTACCACCGTGTGTGGACTTTTTTCTTTAGTGGATGCTGGAGATAGGACTCAGGTCCTCATATTGTTAGCACTTTATGGCTGAGCCACTTCTGTACCCAAATGGTATATCTTGTTCTCGGGTCCTTCCTCAGTATCATTGTGGTTCCTGTCCATCATAAGGTGAGCCTCTCTGCTGTCCCTCATGCTCCATAGCATGATGCCCTCCTTCAACACCCAGGAGCCAAGTAACCGTGCATGGAAACCTCTGACTGTGAGCCAAAATAATCCTTTCCCCTTTCAGAGATTTCTCTTGCACTTTGACACATGCTGACAAATGACCATCACAAAGATATGCTCATCCACAAGACCAAAGATCCCAGGGTCTGGGATCTTTCAGAGGACTCAGGTTTGATTCCCAGCACCCACATGGTGGCTCACAATAATCTCTAACTACGTGGGATCCAACCCTTCTGGCCTCCATAGGTACCAGACACGTGCATGGTGTCACAGACACACATGTAGGCAACACATCAATATGCACAAAATAATAATTAGGAAGGCAGATTTATAATCTTATACAACCACCACCTCTAACTATCTCAAAGTACTTCTATATTCCAAACTAAAACCCCCTAGTCTGTGAAGCAGCTACTCCTCCCCCACCCCATTTCCTTTTCTTCTGCTCTCAGAAACTGCCTAACTGGGTTTTATCTCTTTAGATATTTTCTAAGGCTGTCCTGATGGTCACATGGTTGAGGCCAGAAGTCAAATCTTTAAGCCATGTTTTATGGTGAGAGCTGCCCTCTCAGAAGACAGTGGATTTTCACCATACAGGACCAACTTCCATTTCATTTAGCCAGTAGATTATACAGTGAGGGGAAACAAAGGCAGCCAGCCACTCCAAGTGGAGTCTTGCCCCTCTGGTCAGGTGGTCAGTCTTGTCTCTGGGACTTTTGGAGTTGGTACTTTTCTTCTTATGATCTGCCATTTGGAGTGGTGGGGAGGGGAGCTCCCACCCAACAAGGCCATACATAGCATCTCGCATCTGTCCTGAGCCAGTCATTTGGACAGAGACTGAAGACTGATGCAGAGCAGACCAATCACCACTGTGTGTATGTAGCTTTCTTCCCATGCAGTATTTTTCAGTTGGGGTTTCTGTTGTTGTGATGAAACACCATGATCAAAAGTAAATCGGGTAGGAAAGCATTTATTCCACTTATAATTTGTAGTTTACCAGCCAAGGAAGTCAGGGCAAGAACTCAAGGCAGGAACCAGGAGGCAGGAACCAATGCAGACACCGTGGAGGGGTACTACTTACTGACTTGATCCTCCTCCCCATGGCTTTTCAGTCTGCTTTATCACAGAATCCAGGGTAATGCCTCTAGAATGCAAATATTGTTTTGAATACATCTTCACGTATTCAGATGTATACCCAGAAGTGGAAATGCTGGGCCCCGGTAGCTCTGTATTCAACTTTCTGCATCATTGTCATCCAATCTCACATTCCCACTGGCAATGTCTGAGACCTCCAGCTTCTCCACATCTGTACCCGGGCTTATTGTCTTACAAGAATTCATGAAATAATGACCACCCTAGTGGGTACAAAGTGATGCTATTTGCATGTCTCTGATGACTACTACCTACAGTTATCTGTGTGTGCCATCAGTCCCATGCAAATCTCTTCTGGAGAAACGCTTATTGAAACACCCTTTGTTCATCTAAAATTGTGTTCTTTGTGTTTTTGTTGCTGGCTTGCAAGTACTACATATTCTTTATCTATCTTGGATACCAGAACTTTACCAATGATGTAACTTGTGAACTTCTTGATGTGGGTGCCAGAATGTGGGTCCTCTGGAAGAGCAGCATGTGTTCTTGACTGCAGAACCATCTCTTGAGTGACATATTGTATAATCGTTACTAAAATAACCCTAAAGCTATTGCTTGTATTAGCTTCACAGAGCTATGATGAAATAAATATCAAAGGTGGTTTATCTTATTAAAGGAAGATTTATCTGGTGATGGCCCTAGAGGTTCAAGGTCGAGACTGAGTGGCTCCTCCTGAAGCCAAGAGGCATACAGACACAGAGATGCCGGGATCTCACGATCCCTTCAAGGGTGTGTTGTCAGTCACCTGAACACTTCGGATAAGACCCACCTCTTTCAGAACTTCCAAACTGCTCCCCTGGGGACCAAGCCTTTTTAAGGGACAATATCAAACTATGGCAGGGCTATCAATCTGATTTGTGCTTGCCCAGCCTGTGGGGTGTAAAACCATGCCAGGAAGTCTGGTAAGGCAGAGCAGGGCGAGACCCAGAGACTCCATGGGCGCACACCTGAGGCTTAGGTAACTCCCAGCTTCCTCCAGACTCCTGACTTGGAACATGTTCCATGCTTCTTACTTAAAAGAGGCGTGACCTGTGGTCATATAGACTCAAGACAGAGTTCTCTATGCTGAGGAGGTACTTAGAGGCCTGGACTGCTTAGCCAAGAAACATCCCTTCCCAGACATTTCGCCCTGCAAGAGATATTTCATTTTAGGCCCACTATGAGAAGTGGGGTATGGCTTTATGCGTCTACTTTGTGCCATGATAATAAACTGTTTGAAGTCATGGACTGGCTCTTTTTGTAGAAGACTTCTCTGCACTCCTAGCCACATCCTCCACCAAAGCCAACTGCAGTCAAGCTAAAGACTATCCCCACTGGGACTAGCCAGAGCTCCCCTCCACCGCCACCCTCAGTCCTGCCTGCCCCTACCCCCTCCGACTCCAGGTCCCCAATTCTTTTCTCTGCTTTTCCATAACTCAGAGATGCCTGGATGTCTAAGAGTCTGAGAACTTCCATGGCCTCAGCCTCGTCCTAGGCCTGGGGACCCCACCAGACCCAGCTCTGGCTTCCCCACTCCTCAGACTGTACTTTCACCCCTGAAACAGTGTCTCGGTGCTTCCCTACTGCCCAGCACCTGCCCTGGCGGTCGAGTGGGGTAAGTGCAGTCAAGCTCCTGGCATTCTGCCTCCCCAAGTGTCCATGCCCTGTGGCAGAGTGGATGTGTGCCAGCAACCCTACACCAGCCTTCAGGAGCTACCTCATTCCAGGATAAACTCCATTCCAATCTCCTTCAGCCTCACCCTTCACCCTACTGTCTCCATACCCTGTTGTCTCCAATCTGGAAAATGCTTTGTTTCTAATTTGTGTCTGGGCCTCTACTCTGTCCTCTTGTGATCTGGCCTCTCTCCAATAACCAGAACAGTTTCTAAAAGTATACATCAAAATGTGTCTTTTCTTTGTAATATTTATTTATTTATTTAACATATTGATACACTGTCCACTGTCTTCAGACATACCAGAAGAGGATATTGGATCCCATTATAGATGGTTGTGAGCCACCATGTGATTGCTGGGAATTGAACTCAGGACGTCCAGAAGAGCAATCAGTGCTCTTAACCTCTGAGCCATCTCTCTCACCCCGAGAGTCATCTTTTGTCCTCTTCATTCTTTTCATATTCCTTAATGTCACACCAAGGATAGAGTTAAACCTTCATACACTCTACCTTCTTCTCCAGCCACATTATTTTGTCTATTCCTTGCCCCTGCTATAGTTAACCCTTCCTCAAAGGCTTGTGTGTGAAAGGCTTAGTCCTTAACTTGGTGCTGGGAATTGTGGGCTCATGAGGAGGCGGAGTCTCCGGGGAGGTCTATAGGCCATTAGAAGAGGTTAGTGGGATCCAGGTGTTTTCTTCTTTTTCTCTTTGGCTTTTTGGCCATGAGGTGAAGAGTTTTGCTTTATTACACATTCCTTTTGTTATGTCTTATCTTTGGACCCTATACTGTGGGTCCTCAAACAACAGTTGATCATGGATGTATATATGTGTATGCATGTTTCCATGGGTGTGGGAACACATATACCCATGTGTGTGCACATAGAGGCCTAAAGGAACTTCCTCAGTTGAACTTGAACCTCAGCTGACTTTGTCACTGGGTCCTACACACTGGGATTGCAAGTGGGCCACTTTGCTGCACAGCTTTTTGTAGAGGTCTTGGGGATCCGAGTTCCAGTCCTTACCCTGGCAGCAAATCATTGATCTGTTGAGCCATTTCCCAGTCCAACTTTTTCTCTTCATAAGTTGATCAGCTTGGTTATTTGCTACAGGGACATGAAGCTTTCTAACAGGAGCCCTGGCTCTGCTCTTCAGTTCCTGCAGCACAAGGTATTCCCTGTCTGGCAGCCCTGGGCAGTGTTTCCTCCTCTGTCTGGTGAGCCCCAATATCTTTCCAAGTGGTATTGTGTTTGAAGGAAGCTCATTCATATGCAAGCTATTTACTGGGAGGTGAAACAATAGGATCTCCTGAGGGGACACTCCATCCTGTGTGGAGCCTCCTTAAGTTCACAAAGGAAACAAATCAGAGGCTTCAGGAAGTCCCTGAAACTGGCCAGATTTACTAGGTCCCTCCCTCCTAAAGCATATATATATATATATATATATATATATATATATATATATATATATATATATATATGCTGGGAGATACTCTCAGACTAACAGAGCTACCTGGAAAGGACACTCGCTAGCTTGCTGAGCTTCCTGCAAGCTGTAGTGTGCTGAAGGTTTCTAGCCTTTGTGAGCTGTCACTTAGGCTGGGGTGGGCTTTGCTGATGCAGCTGTGTCTGAGTCACGTATGCTCCTTTACCCTCTACCCACACTCCTGTAAGTAGCCCCTCACCCAGACTGTAAGTAACCCCAGTAAAACTCATTAGCTCACCCAGTTGGATTTGGTGTTATTCTTGTTTCCATTTGTTGTAGATTTTCTGCTTGGGTGGTAGTTGGGGGTAGACCTTTATTTATACCTCTCCAGGAATTGAACCACACAACACTACAACACTTAGGCCTAAATGTCCCTGTGTGAGGTGCTTTTTTGCTTACCCATTTAATCTGGGTTCTCTATAACCTCAAGGGCCATCTCATGACTCTCTGTTGTCCTTCACAGTTTAAGGCACCGGGTGGATGCCTAACACTCCAGGGTCCACCAGTTTTCTAACAGTTTCCAAAGCTGGTTGATTATCTGCCCCAGGCTGCTGATAATCTAGCCTTTGTGAGACAGTTAAAAAAAAAAAAAGAGCAAACAGGAAGCTTGCTTTCCAGTGTGGAGTGTTGATGTGATGGGAACTTTACCGGGTGGGACCTACTGGCAAGTAACTGGGTTGTGAAGGCTCCACTCTCAGGAGTTGGTTGCTTCTGTCTCTCTAGACAAGTTTGTTACACAAAGTCACACCTTGACCCTTTCTGCTCATGACAACTTTCCACCTCTCTACTACATTGTGATGTAGCCTGGAGGCCCTCTGCAGGATACTGGTATTATGGGCTCTTTGGAACTTTCAGTAGACAAAATCATGAGCTAAAATGAACCTCTTTATTTTGTAAGTTATCTAGACTTAGACATTTTATCACAGCAACCAGTACAAAAAGAGCCAAGACAATGAATGGCCTTGATATGTTGTGTCAACTCATGGGAGGGGAAAGAAAGGAACTTTGCAAAGGTGGTGGAGGTGGCCTTATGAGGAAAAAAAAAACAAGAACATTCAGATAAAGACTGGACCAAGAACTTTGGGGTAGGAGAAGGGAAATGGGAGGAGAGGAGGGAGCCGGAAGTAGAAAGGCCCAGGTTGAATTCTAAAGGCAGATGAACCCCCAAGTTCTGTTGCCTATGAGGAAAGTATGGGTGAGGGTGGAGAGGTAGGCAGGGTCCTGTGTGTCCTTGCTTGCCAGTTCATGAGGACATATCCTTCTACCTCCTCCACCAGCACTGAACACTAGTTCCTAGCAGCTCTGCACAGTTGTTGAATAAACACTTACATGGTGGATGACTCCACTCCTGTTGCTGCTAATGAGATTAACTAGACTTCTCCCTCCTCTCCTGGCTTTCAGACCCTCCCTGTTTCCTGGCCATGTCACAGAGAGCTTTGAGCTCAGCCCTGGCTGAAGGACCACTAGTTTTGATGTAGGTTAGCCTGTGTTTCATCCACAGCTCACTGACGTGTCTCTGTATCTCTCGGGGGATCATTGCCTCCACAACAAAAACTGCCCCCTCTAATTTTCAATAACAGCCTTCAGAATCTTCTAGAAGCTCACTAATAATTTTTACAAGAGGCTCTTCCTGAGTCAGAACGGCTGTGTGTGTCCTCCCTCCCTGGCGCTGCCAGCTGCCAACAGCCTGGCTGGGACTCTGCACAGACCCTACTTCTAGGGACTGACAAGAAGGATGTGCACAGTTTTTTTTTTTTTTTTTTTTTTTTTTAATATGAAATGAGATGTCTAGACAGGTCCATCTTTTCTGCATTTGATGTGGAATCTTTGCTAGGCACAGGGGACTCTAGAATCTAAAACAGCTTCAGCCGATGAGACCCCGCCAGAGAGGTCTATGTCACAATGAGATCTTTATGCTGACGGGGTCTTTAATAACCCTGGGCCAGTCCAGCTTTTTTTTCCTCCCACATGAAATTAATTTATTGGCTGTATGGCTCAGACGTCACTTGGCTCTCTCTTCTGCTCACACACCCTAGCCTCTTTTGGAAAAGACATATTCTTCTTAAGAATGAGTGTCTTGTAATCCATCTGACTCTGTGGTTCCATCAGTTTCCACAAGGGCTGAGAAACTACCTCAGAGTCCCATATTTTTGTATGTGTATGGCTGTGTGCTCAAAAGTGCTATGGATGTGTGAAAATAGGGTTTGAGAAAGGCTGGAAAGCTTGTGTGTGTGTGTATGCGTGTGCATCTATGTGTGCGAGTGTGTGCATGTGTGTTAACACTGACACAGAAAAACATGGCTGGGAAATAACGCTAAAGCTCACAGTGTTCTTGCGATTACCTAGATTGAACATCTAGCCAAGAGGAGGAGCCAAGAGACAGGTGCCTAGATTTGAACCCCTATTCTGCCCTGTACCTGTGTGACTTTGAATGTCTTAGTTTGTTGCTCTACAGTCTCGATTTTCTTGCTTGCAAATGGGAGTCATAAAAATGCCATGGGCGGATGAAATAGGTCCATCTGTGTGCTACCCTGGCAGCAGCGCCTGGCAAGTGGTAGGCACTCTATAAATGTCAGCTGATGGGGTCATGGTGACCTCCTGTGGCTGCTCTCCTTGTGATGGGCTAATTGCCTTGTTTGGGGAGGAGGCCCTCCCCATGCCCTGTTCCATTTGATTTAAAGGAGGCTACATGTTGATATTTACTTATGTTCCATCTGGCTCCCATACAAGTCCCCACAGGAGTCTCAGGACTGTGCCAACCAGACCCTCAATGAGTTTCCCACCAGCCTGTGTGGTCTGGCCTTCCTCCACATGCCCACCATCCCTTCCTGCTTTGGAACCAGCCTAGTTGGTGTGTATGCATATTCTTGCCTTCTTACCTCTTGCCTACCCACAGTGTATACACTGTGAGTATCTACACTTCCTCATGCCTACCTTAATGTGGCCTGCTCTAGGAAAGACCCAGACTCTGATTGGGTCTGGTTTGCTCTGGAGACATCCCTGGAAGACAGGAATGGTAAGCTGCTCTGTCTCCTAGAACCTTTTAGACCAGGAGGACCAGGCAGGGGCTTCTCCACATCTGTTAAATGGAATAGATAAGATCTCTTTGTGTTATGGTTTGGATCTGAAATCTTCCCTCCAGAGTACACATGCTGAAGTCTTCGGGCCTTTGGGAGGGGATAGGTCATGAGGGCCCTGACCTCATCAGTGGGTTAACTCATGATGGATTCATTGCCTGTAGGACATGGAGAGCCAGTGAGAGGCCAGGAGATGAGGCAAGGAAGCAGGCTGCTGGGGGTGGGGGTATATTCTCGAAGGAGATATTGTAAGTATTTCTGGTATAAAGCACCAGACAAGGGAAAAAAAAACCAGTAAGAAACTTAACTGAATATATATGTGTTAAAATTAATCTTTTTAACTTAAGAACACAATCATTTTATTTTTGGAGAATGCCACACCTGCATAAAATATATTTTGATCAAATTCACTTCCCCCTTCTCCTCTAGCTCCTCCCAAATCCACTCCACCCCTCCCATTCAGGTTAGTGTCCTCTTCTTAAATTTTTATTTACTTATTTTTATAATCCACAAAGTTTAATTTGTGCTGCCCAAGTATTCTCGGATGTAGGGCCATCCACTGAGGCATGGTCAGCCTACCAGGGGTCGTATCCCTAAAGAAATCGGACCCTCCCTCTCTCCAAAGCCATCAACTGGAAATAGCTCCCTAGGCTAGGGGTGTATCTTAGGTAGGGTTTCATCGCTGTGAAGAATGAACACCATGACCAAGACAACTCTTATACAGGCAAACATTTAATTGAGGCTGGCTTACAGAGGTTTAGTCCATTATCTTCATGGTGGGAAGCATGGTAGCATCAAGGCAGACATGATGCTAGAAGAGCCAAGAATTCTACATCTTGGTCTTAAGATGACCAAGGTTCTTTTTCGCAGTGGGAGGGGCTTGAGCATTAGGAACTTTCAAAGCCCACCTCCTAAATAGTATCACTTCCCATGGGCCGGACATATTTGAACCAGCACAGGGCGGAAGCTCATGAGTTTCTCTCCTCTCTACGGTAGGAAGTTAACCTGGTTAACACTGTGCAGGCGACCGCAGCTGCTGTGAGCTTGTGTGAGCAGCTTGTCAAGTTCAGAAGACACTTTTTGCTAAGGTCTCCCTAACCTCTGGCTCTTATAGTCTTTCAATGCCCTCCCTCTTGATGGTGCCTGAACCTTTGGGAGGGGCTGAGCCCTCCACTGACGTTCTCTGAGCCTTGGTCAGTTATGAGTGGGAGGGAATGCTTGCACCCTGCCCCTCCCTTCTGATTCTATCTGCCGTGGGTGGGGACAGGTCTGCTGTACCCTCTGTGTTGTGATGTTCAGCCTCACTACAAGACCCAGAGTCAATGGGGCCGCGTGACCCTGCTTCAAAACCTCAAAAACCAAGAGCCAACATAAATGTGTCCTTCCAAGTGTTGATTCTCTCAGGTATTTCGTTGCAGTGTTAGAGAAAAGACTAACATATTTTATCATGTTGAATTGAGTGTAAAATGCTTTTTGAGACACTTCTTACTACTTAAAATGCTGGCTGGTTTGGGACCAACCTGAACTGCACAGTAAGACAGTCTTGACTCCCCCAACCCCTAAAATAAGACCAATTAACCAACCAATAAGGAACCTCTTCAATCCAATTAATTTTTAAGTTCATCTATATTAAAAGCCACCCATTTCACTAGACCCCTCTACAGATGTGGACAAATGTGAACCCTCATCTAACCGCAGTCATAGTTAAGACACTGTATGGATTCACCAACCACAAATGCTACTAAAGTCTTTTGTCATCAAGCCCTTCCCACACTGTTTCCTCTGGTAACTGCTGACACGTTCTGGTCCATGATTTTGCCGTCCTGTATTCAGTATTTAGTTTAGCATCTGACATTTTCCATTTAGCACCATATTTTTCTAATTCACTCTTATAGTGTATATCAGTACTTTGTCCCTTTTCATTGCTGAATAGTACTCCATGTTGTGGATGCCTTACATTTTTTTTTTATTGGCTCCTTGAAAAATATTCAGTTTGTTTTCATGTTATGGTAACTAAGTATAAATTTATTCCAAAATATCTGGACTCAGGGTTTTAATGAGAACATCAATTTTCATTTTTGAGCATTGTAGGGAGAAAGATACTTCAGGGGTCCAGGGAAGGTAACACTATCCAGCCATTGCACTAAGTTTCTCCAAACAGCTTTACTCTCTTGAGCCGACAATGTGTGCACATTCCAGTTGCCTTATCTCTTCACCGGCGTTTGCTATATTGCATTTTATTTTTGTATTTTAGTCAATGCATTAGGGATAGAGTGACATCTCACTGTGGGTTTAATTTGCCTTAATATCTATTGATACTGCACTCCCCTTACAGGTTTTATTTGTTATTTGTCCGTGCTGGCAAAGTATGTGTTCAGAGTTTGCTTGACTTTTTATTAGGTTGTTTATTTTCTCATTGCTGGGTTTTGAGAATTCTTTATAACAATCTGGATTCAAGTCTTTCGTCAAATATGTGACTTGCAAATATTTTCTTACAAGCTGTGGCTTGTCCTTTAATTTGCTGAACGTTGTCCCTGGTAGAGCAGACGTTTTTAATTCCGATGGAGGCCAAGTCTTCGTTCTTTTATGGATCAGCTGGTGGTGCAGCCCCAGCAGTTTTTAATTTCATTTTAATTCTCCTCAGACTGCGGACAGTGTTAGGGTGTGGCCCCCAGGCGGTGGCTTTGTGGGGAGCTGGCTTCTGCTCTTCAGCCCTCCCTTGGTACAGCCCCTCCCATACACTGTGCCTTTCTGTCTGCATGTCCACTTCCTCCTGGGGTCTTCTCATTCTGGAAGCCTCACTGCCTTTTATGGTCCCAAGTATGGCTATGTTAGTCACCTCTTTACAGCTGTTAATAGACACCTGACAGTCAATACTTAAGCGCATTTAACTTATGGACATTTCAATCCACCATGGTGAAGAGGGCACGGCCGATCAACTTCATCCACATGACTGGCACCAGTTGGGGTTGAGCATCAAAACGTAAACCTGGGTGGCACATTTTAGATCAAAACCAGCACGTGTTGGGACTACTACATTCCATTTCGTGGGCTGCTCTAAGTTTTGAGTATTGTAAAACAAAGCAGGAATTATCTCTGTGTCATGGGGGAAAAAGGGTTTGAATGTACTCTAACATCTGGATACTGGTAGGTTCTACAGACCTGGTAAATCTCTTTCTCTTTGATCTCTGACTTCTGCCTACCCCACCCCCACCCCATTTGTATCACTTGAATGGAAAAGTGGTCTCCAGATGCCTCAGGGGCAGGTTATGCCAGGGGCAGGTCAGGACTCTGGCTACAGGGAGGTATAAAAGGTCCTGGGGGTATATCTGGAATCTTCTTCCTCCCTTCAGTGGATCTGAAAGTCACATCCAGTGTCCTGGACTATCATCCTGGATGGAAGGAGAGGGAGAGCTGATGTTAACCACCAAGTGCTAGGGCTTAGAACCTGGGCTGTGCAAGGGGTGTCTTTCGCACCCAGGTGAACTGGCTGTTTTGCTTAACAGTGTTAAAAGTGTCAGCTCTCTCTGTCAACCCTGACCACGAGTCAGATCCCTGTGGATAAAGTAGACACTTTGCTCCAGGTGGCAAGAGACAGAATTTGGACTTTGCACCCCTGTTGGGAAGCACAAAGAACCTCTTCCTTTGTGTGGCCCTGCTCACCCCCCACACGTCTACCCAAGGTTCTGAGGGAGAGTGTTTTGCTGCAGACCTTCGAGTATGCTTATTTTACTTGAAGCCATATCCCCTGCTCCCTGCCCCCATCCAAGTCTCAACGCAGCTGTGTGTAGTGGCTAGTGACCTTCTGCTGCGACTACCCTCCCCTGGGCCCTGGAATTGATTTTCTTCCTCTTGGCATGTAAAGATTCAAAGTTTGCCCCTTGCTTCCTATCCCGAGAGACTACCTACATTAGCAGCTTTGTTAGGGACAGGACGACAAATGCTGGCCATCCTTGTGGGAGGGGTAAGAGGTAGGGGTGTCCCTGGAGTATCTCCCCAGTTTCTGAGCAGTGTCTGTGTCCCAGGGTAGCTGTTAGGTTCTGGGGACTCAGAGGGGCTGGCTTGGCCTTCAGTAGCTCCTTTGCTGATCTGGTTTTAATTCAGGAATTAGTGGCTCCCTCTGTCTCATCTTTCAATGTCTGAGTTGGTCTTTAGAGATCTCTTGCAGCCTCCCCTACTGTGAGTGAAGAGAAGATGCCAATTCTAGCTGAGCTAGCTTCTCTATGTGTCTGGTAGTGTCCCCTTGGATAGGTGCCTCCTGACTTGAACCAACAAAGTCTTTCCTACCACCTCTTTCTCACAGACCCTGGCCCTGCTGATTGCCCACTGTTATGGGGGCCTGTGTCTCCCCGCTTCCCTGCTGGTTCTAGCTCTGCCTTGTCTTAAAGGACCAGTGACAATTCTAGTTGCCTGAGGATGTGGGGTGAGGAGGGAAAAGTGAGCTTTGCTTCATCTCAGCCTCTGTTCTTTCCAGAACACCAAAGAGCACAGGCTATCACCATTTCCCCTTTCCCTCCTGTCTGAGACACTCAGTTCTTTGCCCTTCTGTGGCAGCTATGGCGATGTTTATAGAGAATACATCAGGTCCTGTGTCACTCCCTGCTCACTTCAAACAACTCAAATATTCTAAATTCCCTTAACCATCTGTGTGCTAGCCTTGGGGTCTTTCTGCTTTTTACACTCTAACAATGCCCTCCAGACCCTAGAAATTCTCCAATGCCCCTCTGCCCTTCTTGATGGCTCTATCTATGTTCCTGTTCTCCTTCCTGCTTTAGCCTTAGGACCCAGCACTGCTGAATGGGCCCCCATGTGACAGGAGTTTCAGAATTTGCTTAGCATCTCATGCAGGCATGGTGTTTTCCAGGTTCTATGCCCAGGGGAGGCAGGGAAACTGAGGGACTCTTTCCTTCTTTCTGGGGTTTCCACACCAGCACCAGGGCATGGACAATAAGCAAGCATGTCAAGCAATGGGGCAGGGTATGACTGCAGGACCTGCATGGAGAAGCAATACACTGACAATATGGCCCTCTGAGAGGGGCTGATGAACTCAAGAGTCCAGCCCCTCAAAAATAGGAGAGAAGGATGCACCTGGCATGCACAACTGAATATGCAAGGTCAGGCCAAATGTGATGTGTTTCAAGGGCCTTCAGGGCATAGGTGAGGTACCACATTTCTTAGGCAGAGGAGATTGTCCCCACACATGCTTTCTCCCACACACCCAAATGACTTTCAGTTACCATCCAGAAATACAATAGATGGGACTCGGAAGACCCCTGGGCAGTAAACTGCTTGCCATACAAACATGGGCACTGAACCTACGTACAAACTTGGGAATGGTGGCATACACATGAAGTAGAGATAGTTGGATCTTTGGGTCTTGGTGGCTGGGCAGCCTATCTGAATGCACAAGTCCCAGGCCAATGAAAAGACTACCTAAACAAGCAAGCAACCAATCAAAACCAAAATAGAGGGCATATGAAGAATGATACTCCAGGTTAACCCCTTGGCCTCCAATATGCACATGCATGATAAATAATAATAATTATTATTATTGTAGTAGTAGTAGTAATAGTAGTAGTAGTAGTAGTAGTAGTAGTAATAGTAGTAGTAGTGGTAGTAGTATAGTATAGTCTTAGAAACATAACATTTCCTAAGTTGACCCTTCATGTGTGTAGTCATGCCAGAAAGAAAGATTACTATACCAAAAAGGAAGCTGACATAATGGCTGATAGCATGAACTATACTCATGCAGCCAAGCTCATCCTCACATGCTGGTGAGCTGGAGTGTGAAGAATTACAGTTGGCCCATCTTGAGCCCTGGACCATGCAGATTAGCTGGCTTTGATGCTCCTTGTAGCCAGATGTGTCAGGCTGCATTCATCCAGAGCTGATTGAAGAACACTTCTAGATTATTCTTAATTCCCAAGTACTTCATTCATGTTAAACCATAGGTAAATAAATAGTTATGAAAAGCTTTCTATGTGAGAACCATTTTGGCATACAATTTTTTAAGGCTCCCATTTAAAGGGTTCCCTTAGTTGAAAAATCACTAAAATGTCAAATTATCATAAATCAAGATAATCCAGTAAAAAAAACCCTTTAATTTCTTTTCATCTTTAAAAAATCAGGACATGGTGATGCACACCTGTTGTCCTAGAACTCAGGAGGCAGGGTCAGGAGGATCAGGAATTGAGTGAATGCTAGCCTGGGCTGCAGAGTGCACACTTATCCTACACAAACAAACAAGCAAACAAAGTGTTGGTGTATTTGTTATAGCTCAGTGGTAGAGCCCCTGCCTAGAATCCCCTAGTGAGGGGCTGGGGGTGTGGCTCAGTGATAGAGCACCTGCCTAGAATCCCTTCAATGAGGGGTTGCAGGTGTGACTCAATGGTAGAGCCTTTGCTTAGAATCCCCTAGTGAGGGGCTGGGGGTGTGGCTCAGTGGTAGAGCCCCTGTCTAGAATCCCCCAGTGAGGGGCTGAGGGTGTGGCTCAGTGGTAGAGCACTTGAGACATACCCCCAGCTCAAGAGCAATGTAAAATCTTGGTGTGTCAGTATGATTTGTTTGAGACAGATTATAGTTGTTCACAATTATATTTGCGGTGATCTAACCTTATCTGGAGAGAAATCCAAAAGTGCGCTAGCTCTGTGGAAGTCTCTCTATTCTTTCATAGGTTGTGAATGATTAGCAATTGAAAATAATGAATTTCAATCTTAAAGACACTATTAAAATTCCATAAATCATGTATGAACTAAAATTCATACCAATCAAACAAAAAGGTAACACCACCGAGTTTGCTCTGTTTTAAAATTTAAACACAAATGAACTTTCAAGTGCCCACTTCAGGTGACAGAGTTGAAGTGACAGAAGCTCAGGTAATTTGTCTTGGCTGTCACGGGCTTCCCTTGTTTGCTCTGGCCCTCCTGTTTAAATGCAGAGCTGTGCCACTCGGCGCACTTCGAGGCGGCAACTGTGCCTCTAGCCCTCCTGTTTAAATGCAGAGCTGTGCCACTCGGTGCACTTCGAGGCGGTGACTGTGCCTCCATAGGTACTCAGCAATTTCAAGTTTCTCCAGACTCGCTGTTAAAACATCGCGTTCATGTGTCTCAAGAACCTCTTTCTGTACCCGGGAGATCTTTCCAGTAGTGTCTGTGTAGGACTCAATATGTATTAAAATTTAAAGGGAAATGAGCTAAGTTGAAGCTTGGGGATGTGTTATCAAAATCCTAACTAGTGGTGACAAATTGGTTCAGATCGAGACTAATAGAAAATGCCTTCTCTGACTTCAGTAAGGAGTATATATTATTACTTTTTTTTAAAGGTGTGACTGTTTTCCTGCCTTTATGGTATGTACCACACGTGTTCAGTGTCTGTGAAGGTCAATAGAGGGTGATGGATCCTCTGAACATAGTTGCAGGTGGTTATGAACCACCATGTGGGAATCGAACCCCGGTCTTCTTCAAGAACATCCAATGCACTTCACCGCTGAGACATCTCTCCAGTCCCAGGAAGCCATGTTTTTAATTGCTGATATGATTAGGAGTGTTAGACATGTGGACTTTTAAACCCACTGTAGTCACTGTGATTCTTACTGCCTATTGATGGTAGGGTTGCTTTCTCACACTGGTCGGATGGTTATCACTGTCTATACAGAAAGATGGAGCAGAATGGGAAGGAGCTGACAGGAACCAAACACAGAAGGGCCCTGGAGACCACGATAGTAGCTTGTGGGTTTGGCTTAAGCTCACATTGCCTCCCATGGAGCCAGAAAAGGAGGTCTTGCTACTGTGGAAAAGAGCTACAGATCCATGAAATTTCAAAATAATGAGTGTCTTTTCTATCAGAGGACAATCAACTTGGGCAAGCAGGCAACATGTCTCTTGTACCTTTGTTGTTAAGGTTTGGATGTGAAGTGCCCTGCAAAACTGAAGGCTTGGTCTCCAGTTGGTCTAACTCGTGGGAACTGAATGGTGTACTAATCCATGGATGGATTCATAGTTTGATTCCTTTATTTAGAGGTGGTGAGAAGTAGGAGCTGGTTCTGATTGGATAGTGCTGATATTTTAGTTAGGGTTTCCATTGCTTAGAAGAGACCACAACCGTGTCAGCTCTTATAAAGGCAAACATTTAACTAGGGCTGGGTTACAGTTTCAAAGGTTTAGTCCATTATCATCATGGCGGAGAGCATAGCAGGCAGCATGCAGGCAGACATGATGCTGGAGGAGCCTAGAGCTTTACATCTTGACCCAAAGGCAGCCAAGAGAAGACCATCTCCCAGGTAGCTAAGAGAGAGTCTCAAAGCACCCCTCCCCCCCACACACAGTGACACACTTCCTAGAAGAAGGTGTACCTAATCCAGTGAGGCCATGCCTCCTGATGGTGCCACTCGCTGGGCCAAGAGTATTCAAACCACTCCAGTTGATAACTGGGCTGTGGGATACGGCTGCAGGGTTCACCTTGAGCTAGTCCCTCTTCTCTCCTGATTGCTATGAGCTGAACAGCTCTGCTCTACTACCCTCCCTCTACCATGTTGTTCCAGGTCATCATATCCCAAAAGGAATGGAGCCTGCTCCTTTTGTGTCCATCCTCCAGAACTTTTCTCAAAACCAAATCTTCCATTTCTAAAGTTGCCTTCCTCAGGAATTTTATCACAATGACTAACACACAGTTTCAAGTCCATTTTCTTAGTTTCTTTTACTGTGGTTGTGATAAAATACCCTGCTGAAAGCCACATGGGGGAGGAAGGCTTTATTTTGGCTTCAGGGAAGGCATAGTGGCAGGAGCAGGTGGCTGCCATCCACATTCAGGAAGCAGAGAGCAGCAAGCAATGAACGTGAGTGTTTAGCTTACTTCCTGCATCTTATGCAGTCCATGACCTCTTGCCCGGGGAATCGTCATACCCACAATCTTCTCACTTCAACGAACACAGTCTGCATAATCCTCTGTAGGCATACCCAGGGGCCCATTCCCCAGATGATTCTAGAATCTGTCAAATTGACCACTAGCACTAAGTACTAGATCCAGTGTTTTCCCCTATGCTTCTGGGAGACTGACCAAACAACCGGATGATCAGCAGACCATATAGATACATAAAGAAAAACCTATGATTCATAATTTACGGGAACTGATCCAGGAAGTGAACCAGGGATGAGTGCAAGTTCAGGAACCAGGTTAGAAAAACTGAACAATAGCAGTGTGACAGTGAGCCAGGCTTAACTGATAACTGGAAGTGTTCATAATTAGGCTTCTGTTTTCAACTTAGGCCCTTTGGAGCATGCCAAGTACCTACTGTTAAGCATCCATACAGGGCACCTACTGAGGATTAGCATGCCCACAGCCTCTTTGGACCAATAGGACACACAGGAAGCCTCTCTTTTCTTCTTTTCTTTTCTTTTCTTTTCTTTTCTTTTCTTTTCTTTTCTTTTCTTTTCTCTTCTCTTCTCTTCTCTTCTCTCTCCCTCCCCCTTCCCTTCCTCCCTTCCCCCTCCCTTTCTTCTTTCTTTCTTCCTTTCTTTTTTCTCCCTCCCTTCCTTCCTTCCTTCTTCCCTTCCTTCCTTCCTTCCTTCTTCCCTTCCTTCCTTCCTTCCTTCTTCCCTTCCTTCCTTCCTTCTTCCCTTCTTCCTTCCTTCCTTCCTTCCTTCTTCCCTTCCTTCCTTTCTTCCTTTTTCCCTCCCTCCCTCCCTTCCTTTCTTCCTTTATTCCTTTTCTTTCTTTCCTTATTTCTTCTACTACAAAAGTTTCTCATCCTTTTGCTCACCTTTGAGCGGCTGCCAAACCTAGGAGGCAGAGACGACTCCCTCAACCCAGCGGCTCTGGATAAAGAGCCTTAGCCTGTGTTCTGGTTGGGATGATCTTCATTTCATGGCCACTCTTGACTCACATACCAAATGAGTGAATGAATGAATTACAACTCTGGTGCTGGAAAGTGTCTGGAGTCATGGTAGTGCTAAAGTGGAGGAGGGGAATGTTACAGATACAGGCTGCAGGAGGGGGGTATCCTTTCAATAGTCTGTCTATTCAGCAACTTTCTCTGCATGGTCAGTACCTTATAGACAAGTGATCCTGCTATACAAAGATGTTTCTGTGATGGATACATTTTCAGTTAATATCATAGCCTGTAAAGAATGTAATTTTTTAAATTCACTTTACATCCTGATCACTGCCCCCTTCCCAGCCACCCTGTCTTAAAATCTCTCCCACATCTCCCTCCCCTTCTCCTTTGAGCATATGGAGCACCCCCTGGGTATCTCTCCACCCTGGATATCAGGTATCTGCAGGGCTAGGTACATCCTCTCCCACTGAGGCCAGACTTGGCAGACCAGCCAGAAGAACATGTCCCACAGACAAGCAACAGCTTTTGGGAAAGCCATCAATCCAATTGTTTGGGACCCATATGAAGACCAAGATGCATGTCTGCTACATATGTTTGGTAGGGGTCTAGGTCCAGCTTGTGTATATTTTCTTTGGTTGGTGGCTCAGTCTCTGAGAGCCCCAAGGGTCCAGGTTAGTTGATTGTGTTAGTCTTCCAGTAGAGTTCCTATCCCCTCTTGGGCTCTCAAAATCTCCTACAAGTCTTCTATAAGAGTTCAGAGCTCCATCCAACATTTGGCTGTGGGTGTCAGCATCTGTCTGAGTCAGGTGCTGGGTGGAGCCTCTCAGAGGACAGCCATGCTAGACTCTGGCCTACAAGCACAACAGAGTATCACTAACAGTGTCAAGGGACTGATGTTAGCCTATGGAATGTTTTTCAATTTGGGCCTGTTGTTACTTGGCTATTCCCTCAGTCTCTGCTCCATCCCCTGACCCTGCAATTCTTGAAAACAGGATAAATTTTTGCGTCAAAGGTTTTGTGGGTAGGTTGGTGTCCCTATCACTCCACTGGGATTCTTGCCTGGCTACATGAGGTAGCCTTTTCAGGTTCCATATTGCCAATGCTGTGAGTCACAATGCAGCGAAGGTCATCTCATTTATTTAAAAAAAATTAAATCAAATGTGTGTGTTTTTGCATGTAAGTGCAGTGCTTGAATAGGCCAAAAGAAGACTTATATTCCAGGGATATCGGAGCAGAGAACTAAAAGCCAGGTTCTTTGGAAGAGCAACAAGGAGCTCTTAACCTCTGAGCCATCTCTCCAGCCCCTAGAATAGCCTATAAAGCTGCAGTTTTAAGTGCTTGCCTGTTATTCAGGTGTGTGTGTGTGTGTGCGTGTCTGTCTGTCTGTCTACCTGCTTACCTATCTATCTATCTACCTACCTATCTATCTATCCATGTAGTCATGCTCAGTTCTAATTTTGAGCCTTACATTCTGAGTCTGGATTGTCTTTTGAACTTTTCTCCTATGTTTCCAAATTGCTTTCCAAAAGCACTATAGAAATTTGCTAGCCCCCTCTTTACCAACTGCTTTGTTTCCAGCCCTTTCTGCTTGTTGCCTTGAGTTATATGTCTCAGGCAGCTAATGGTGCACAAAGACGTGATATGCTCTTTTTTTTTTTTTTGAAATTTTCTCTTATACATTGCTTATTTACTTTTTCATATCTATTTCCCCCCCTGGGCCAGTTCCACAGCCTAAATGCTATAGTTCTGCAATTTGCTTTAGTAGATGATATGTTATGTTTCTCTTATAATTCTCATTTTTCAGAAAATTTCTGTGTATTTTCCTCTAGAAGTATCTTGACCAAACTTAGGTCATAAAATAATTGATAAGCACTACCTGTATAGTATTATCAGATCACAATACACATGCCTATATGTCTGTGTCTTCTTCAACTAATTAATCTTTAATTTATATTTTCAAGTTAAGTAATATTATTTTTTGATGCTTGGAATACAATCAAGAACATGTTATAGAAGTGCTTTACCACTGAGCCATACCCCAACTCTTCACTAGGGATTCTAGGCAGGTGCTCTATTACTGAACCACACCACTAGCCCCTAACTTGGGGATTCTAGGCAGTGGCTCTACCACTGAGCTGCACACCCACCTCCTCACTGGGGGATTCTAGGCAGGTGCTGTACCACTGAGCCATGACCCCAGTCCCTTGCTGGACAATTCTCGGTGTCTTAGTGGCACTTTTCTCTTGCTGTGATCAGACATCATGATCAATATGGCTTGTAGAAGGGCCTATTTGGGGCTTATAGTTTCAGAGGGTAAGAGTCCCTGGCTATCATGGCAGACAGAGAGTAAGGCAGCAAGCAGGCAGGCATAGTACTGGAGCAGTAGCTGAGAGCTCCCATATTGAGATACAACCACTATATAGCCATAAGTGACATGGAACTCAGTTGTAAGCGAGGCTTGTCCCTAACTCACAGATGTTCCTGCCTAGGACCATGAGTAAGCAGTTTGCTGCCATGTCTAGTTCTTTCTATTCTTCTAATTATTTTTCTTCTTTCCCTTGATTGGACTTGATTGTTTTAATTTTTTAATTTGATAAACACATACTTAAATTTATTTGCAAATTCAACTTTTTAAAATATTTTTTGAGATGAGGTCATGCTATGTTCAGTCTGTCTTTAACCCTAGATCCATTAAACATTGGGAATATAGGAGTTTATCACCATGCCCAGTAGTAATTCAAATTTTAAAGGCTTAGATTTTTATTTTCAAGTTTTGTTTATTTTGTTATCATTTCAAACTTTGATTAGTCTTGAGAATATTTAGAGGAATTTCCATTATCCTTTATCAATTGTTTAAATTTGTCTCATTTCTTTTCTATGTGTATATAGCCATGATTAGTCTCTATATAAATATGTAATTAGTATACTAATTATACTAATGTTAATAATTACTATACATATGCTAATACTTGGTGAATATTAGTATGCGTACTAAAGTACTTCTAACCATTTGGGAATAAGCAAGGACGATTCCCCTTCTAGCCCATTATCCATATTTCATTCTGCTGGTTATCCAAATATTGTCCTTTAGTAAAATATTGCTCTTTGCTTCTGCAGCATATGGTTCAGGCCCAGGTACTGCACTGAGGTTACTGATTTTTGAAGCTTCCTCAGCCTTTCTTGCCCTTCTATCTTGGAGAACATATACTACTTTCTCTCATTTGAGGCTATGTCTCAAAGCTTATGTATATAGATCTGGTTTCTGATCTCTTGGCAGGAATGATTTGTAAACATGACTGTGCCTCTCTCAGTATACATTTAGCATTGGGGTTGGTTTGTTCCAACATTGGTTTTCTTTTCTTTGATTATTTGGTTACAATCATGTCAACCTATTTCTTTCCTCTCCTTAGTAATCAATAGCTAATTTGTGGGGAGATAGTTTTATGCTATATAAATTCTTTATGCTTCATCAATATTCACTCATTAGTTTTATTATATGCTGATGATTTTCTAACTCCATCCTTCATTCTATATTAATTATTATTATACTTACAGGGTTTTTTCTTTCCATCTCCTTAATTAAAAATAGTGCATTAATCTATAGCCTTATGACATCATGGGTTTTAGTCCATTACTATCTTTACATAAAAGTATTTTGACATTTAAATTGGTTAGAATTTGACAATGGGGATACTTTCAAACTAGTTTTTGTTCCCTTTGACATATCTTCATGAATCTTTCTTGTGTTCTGGCACAGAAAGATGTTCCTTTCAGGTTCATTTAATACTTTCTTTGCCCCAACTTAGAATAATCCAAATAGTCTTCCCTAGAATAAACCAATCAAACAACTAGCCAATGAGCAAAGCAGCCAAACAATACAACCAAACAATCAAACAACTGTCAATGAGCCAACCAACCAACTAACCAACCATCCAGTCAAACAAACAAACAAACAAACAACTAACCAACAAACCATCAACCAACCTTCCAACCAACCAACCAACCAACCAACCAACCAACCAACCAAGCCACTCACCCACCCATCAAACAACTAACCAATGAGCAAAGCAACCAAGCAAGCAACTAGCAAACCAACTAAAAACTCAACTAGTCAATTAACTAAGCAACCAAACAACTAATAAATGAGCCAACCAACCAACTAACTAACTAACCAACCAACCAACCAACTAACCAACCAACCAACCAAACTGTCAGCCAGCCAGCCAGTTGGTCTTGTTTTTTGCAATTTTTCTCCTTATAATTGGTAGTGGGATAGAAGATGGGCTTGTGAACCCATCTTCTTTAAGCTCTATGACTGAACATTTGTTTAGTCCAAATATAGACAATAAGAATTGAGTTTTTAGTTGTTGTGGAGATGGGGAAAAGAAACAATTAAAAATGTATCCTGTTGCATTGGAGTAGAGTGCAAGAGAACAGTTTAAATTGTTTTTTAATGTCTACATCTGTGGGTCCATCTACCCATCCACCCACTCACCCATCTATCTACCCACTAATTCACCCACCCACTCATCCATCCATTTCTATATCTACCTATATGTTCCATCTCTATATATGGAAATATTATTGAAATAATTATGCCTGTGCACTGTGAATAAATTTTCATATGTCTCAGGAGTTTCTGTCAAGAGAACCTAGAAGAGATGACATACCAGTGGGAATGAACACATCTTGTGCTATGATTGTGATTTTTAATTATTCATTACAATTAAATTTTTAAAAAGTTGATTCTTCTTTTGTGCATAGGAAAATTCTCAAAGTGCTAATATAGAGTTTACAGCTGCATTCCATGTGCCTCATTGTCCAACAGAACTCCTGCAATGACAGGAATCTGTTGTGTCTGTCCTGGCTGGAGTGGCATTGACTAGAATAAAAAACACAACCAGTGAGACTAAAAACTGAATTTTCCAGTTTATTTAATTATAATCAATCACATTAACTACTTATGGTTAGTGGCTACGACATCAGACTTTTGGGTAAGGTTTTGTGATATATGTGTATAAGTATGATGATGGTCAAGTTTATTAATGATAGTGTCAAATGTCCAGTTGAGTGTATTGATTTGCATGTTTTATATTGTAATATGTACATATATTCAAGCTTACTGTTACTATTGGTCAAATTCATTTTGCTCAAAGATTATATTGGGCCTTTGAGTAGAACATATTTTATATATTCACATGTATATAATATATACTTATTTATCATCAAATTTCTCAATAACATTGGATGGATCCTTTAAATTTTGCTCTCTGTACATAGTACAGCTTGAGAGGAAGAGACTCACATTGACCATTGTCTACCTTGTTAAATATTCATTTTTCTCCTCTCACATTTATTTTTGTTTGTGTTTGTCTGGCAATTGTATGCTCATCACTTTTCCCAGCACAGAGGAAGACCTTAATATTTATTTGCTGTATGAATAAATGCATAAATGCATTTTCTCAACTTTTTGGAACATTTTGTTGTAGGGGTGCTCCTTTACAAGATCAAAAAATCTGCACTTTGTGTTTGACCCAAACCAAATCTTCCCGTGGCACATTTCCATTTCATGCTCAGTTCCTCAAAAGTTTGTTCTGTTTATGAGAAATTAAAGTCTATCCTGTCTTGCTGTCTTCCAGGTAAGAATTTTTTGCCCAGGAATCTTTTCCACCATGAAGACTTCCCAATTCCTCCCAGTTCTGTCTTCACCTTTCCACCCAACCACCCAACCTCATGTTTCCTCTTTCTTTTAAACCTTTAAGGTCTTTTTTCTTTGGCCAAATCCTCTTAGGCCTGGGACCTGCCTGGGAGGTAGTCCATTTACCAGGTGTTATACCCTTAAAGAAAGCAAGAGTCCCCCTTTCCCAGAAGCTATCAAATGTCAACAACCTTCATCTAGGGGTAGGGCTTCCTGCCCACTATCCCCACTCCATGCTTGGAGGTTTGGCTTGAGCTTATGTGGCATATGCGTATGATATCATAATTGCTATGCATTCACATTCACATGTGTAACACAGTTTCCTTGTAGTTACCCACCACCTCTGGCTTACTACTCTTTGTAAAAAATATTTTATTAGCTTGTTACTTTAATTATTCACAGTTATGTATACAGTGTGATAAATATACCCACCTACCCCTATATATATGTATATACACACACATATATATATGTATATAAATATATACATATATATATATATATTTACTATACACACACACACACACACACACACACACACACATACACACACATTGTAACTGAGTCAGGGTCAGGCTTCCATATCTTTAAGTGTTAAATTTTAGTAACATGTAATAATTGTATATATTTATGAGATATATATTTTTGTGACTAGAAGAACTTGAAGGCTCTAAACATAGACTAATGATAAGGAGATGGAAATGTCACTCATCCTGATCTCAGCTGTATGCATTGCACATCTGTACTGGAATAGCTATACCTGGTGATAGTTAATCAGAGTCAGACCTTGTCAAAGTGCTATGAGTAAGTGACTGAGAGATACTGAGCCTTAAATGGGCATCTCCTTTATCTCTTCCTCCAAGAACCAGGGAACATCAAAGAAGAGCAGGCAGACAGAACTTAAGAGCTGGAGAAGGTGGAGATCTGCCATGAAATGTTGCCATCCAGATAGGGTCTTGGTGTTGCAGCCGTAAGCATAAAGCCACTGTGGGTACTTGTGCAAGACTGTGCCTTCCAAGTACCCATCATGGATAGAAGTGCCTGTGAGTAATTGTCCCTTAGTATTCCCAGGGGATTGGTTCCAAGACCACATATAGACCTGTAGATGCTAAGTCCCTCTTATGGAACAGCATTGTATTGATATTTAGCACCTACACTCCCTCCTTACAAGTTAGAATCATCTTTTCATTACTGCAGACACTCAGCACAGCTCCCACATGCCACTTCCTTTGTGTGGACTCAGCACAGCACCCACATACCACTTCCTTTGTGTGGACTCAGCACAGCACCCACATGTCACTTCCTTTGTGTGGACTTGGCACAGCAAATTCCAGTATTGCTTTTTGGAACTTTCTGGATTTTTTCTGAGTATTTTCAGGTAATGGTTGATTGAATAGATTGATGTGGTGGAGGTGAAGGAACACAGGCAGCCTGGGCTGGGAAGGGTGCTCCTGGGCTGGTCATTCTACCCTGACTTCTGACAGATTTACCTGCAGAATCCATGACGTGTCCTGGTTAAGTATTCCCTGCCTGCACATGCTCACTCACCTTCAGGAGAACAGAAGGGCTCTGGGAGCCATCTTGGCTCTGATGCTCATTAGAAGTGGAATCTGGTCAAGTCTCAAACTCTGACTCCTATCTCATAGATTGGATATACATTAGAAATTCACTGCATTGTTGGGATAATTCAGAGGAGTAACAGAGCATGCTTTTAGCCACATACTAAGGCATGTACTCTGGGAGGAGGGAATGGTAGATATAATTATATTTCACTGTATACACATGTAAATTTCTCAAGAACAAAGGCAAATTAAAAAAATAAAATGCATAATCAGCATAAATTTACCATAAGAAAAATAAGTTGACAAGTGGAAAAACATTTTTAAAAATTAAAATAAAACCTATAAATGCTTTAATCTATATAGGCTGGGCCTGGGGAGATCTGCCAAGACTTCCTTTGGTCTTCTGGGAAATTCTTGATAATTTCATTTTTAGTGTGTGTGGAGTCAGGAGGGACATGCATGCATGTGTAATTGGAGCAGATGTTCTGGTAGCAGTAGACTCTGGTTGTCCATGGTGACAGTATGGCAGAAAAGCAGCAGGTTGCATCAGCATGGGCCTCAAGTATTGGCCAATTGGCCATTTTCTTTTTCTTTTCTTTTTTTTTAATCGGGTATTTTCTTTATTTACATTTCAAATGTTATTCCCTTTCCTGGTCCCCCAACTCCCATCTCATCCTCCTTCCCCCTGCTTCTATGAGGGTGTTCTCCACCCACCCACCCACTTCCACCTTCCCGTCCTTGAATTCCTTTACACTGGGACATCGAGCCTTCACAGGGCCAAGGGCCTCTCCTCCCATTGATGCCCAACAAGGCCATCCTCTGCTACATATGCAGCAGGAGCCATGAGTCCCTCCATGTGTACTCCTTGGTTGGTGGTTTAGTCCCTGGGAGCTCTGCGAGGTCTGGTAGGTTGATATTATTGCTCTTCCTATGGGATTGCAAACCCCTTCAGTTCCTTCAGTCCTTTTTCTAACTCCTCCATTGGGAACCCCACTGGGGACCCCGTGCTCAGTCCAATGGTTTTCTAAGAACAACCACCTCTGTATTTATCAGGCTCTGGCAGAGCCCTTAGGAGACAGCTATATTAGGCTCCTGTCAGCATGCACTTCTTGACATCTACAATAGTGTTTGGGTTTGGTGACTGTAGATGGGATGGATTCCCAGGTGGGGCAGTCTTTCCTTCAGTCTCTGCTCCACACTTTGCCTCTTTATTTGTTCCTGTGAGTATTTGTTTCTTGCCCGTTGTGAAGGTTTGAATGATCAGTGTGTCCCAAAGTCTTGAACATCTGAATGCTTATGCCCAGTTGGTAATCTGTTTGGGAAGGATTAGAAGGTTGTGGTGGTTTGAATAGTTTGACCCCTATGTGTGTGATGCTTGGCACACAGGGAGTGGTGCTAGTAGGAGGTGTGGCCTTGTTGGAGTAGGTGTGGCCTTGTTGGAGGAAGTGTACCATTGTGGGGGTGGGCTTTGAGGTCTGTGCCCACCCAGTGTGAGCTATGCCCAGTGTGGAATTCCAGTCTTTTCCTGGTTGTTTGTAAATACAGTTGCTCTGGTGCTTTTGGATCAAGATGTAGGACTCTCAGCTCCTCCAGCACTGAGTCTGCCTGCAGGATGCCATGATTCCTGCTATCATGATAATGTATTGAACCTCTGAAACTGCAAGCTAGCCCCAGTGTTTTCTTTTATAAGAGTTGCTTTGATCATGATGTCTCTTCACGGCAATAAAACCCTAACTAAGACAGAGGTACATATACTCTTGATGGAGGAAGTATGTCACTGGGGGTGGGCTTTGAGAGCTTAAAGACCAACCCCATTTCTAAATTCATTCTCTCTGCTTTCTGCTTGTTTCCAGTCACAGCTACCATGCCTCTGCTCCACCATCAGAGACTCTAACACCTGAAACCATAGCTCAAAGACACTCTTCCTTCTACAAGTTGCCTTGGTCATGGTGTTTTATCACAGCAACAGAAAAGTAGCATGCATTTCCTCTTTTGTGGGCACTAATATTAAATCTTTGGCCTGAGCATTTGAATATGAGTGGTTGATGCTCAAGTAATACGTTCTGCAAATAAATTATTTGCAAAATGAAAATGTATACATGATGACTCATCAAAATCCATATTTAGAAGTTCTGAAGCTCTAAAACCAGTTATCTATGGCTTTGATGTAAGCATTATCCCATTTGATGGAGGAGAATGCAGTGTTCACATGATACTCTTTATTATTGATGAAGTCTATTTTATGTATTTGTTTATTTTAGAAGATTCCATATATGACTGTGTCTTAGTTAGGGTTTTACCGTTGTGAACAGGTACCATGACCAAGGCAACTCTTATAAGGACAACATTTAATTGGGGCTGGCTTATAGGTTCAGAGGTTCAGTCCATTATTGTAGGATGCCGACCAGCAGCTTCCTACTAGTGTGGGTTTCCACGAACCGGGAATGTGAGGGACCTGCAGTATGGGGGAAGCAGAGAAAAGG
>NW_022196904.1:27200685-27202557 GCF_008632895.1 Mastomys coucha
AGGTGATAATAAGACATCAAAGCTCAGTATGGATACAAAGGAATCCAGGAAGGGGAAGAAAGATCAAAAAATCACGGCTTCGAAAGAAACAGGTATCTGGTTCTCGAGTCATTTGCATGGGCTCCAACCCCCCAGCACACAGAGACTAGCTGTCAACTTGTAGTTTCGGTTTGAGAATCTCCGAGAGCACAGCAGGGCTTCCCACACATTATCATCAAGGTGGGAACATGGCAGCATCCAGGCAGGCATGGTGCAAGAAAAGCTGAGAGTTCTACATCTTCATCTGAAGGCTGCTAGCAGAATACTGGCTTCCAGGCAGTTAGGATGAGGTTCTTAAATCCCACACCCACAGTGACATACCTGCTCCAACAGGGCCATACCTTCTAATAGTGCCACTCCCTGAGCTGAGTATACACAAACCATCACAGACTACTATAGTTACATCATTCCCCCTTTCTTCTTCTGTATCCAATTCCTCCAGTGTTTCCATGCTCCTGCTCAAATTTATGCGCTCTCTCTCTTTCTCTCTAATATATATACATATATATACACATATATGTGTGTGTATGTATATATACATATGTTTATATACACATATGCATATATGTACACATGTATGCATATATGTACATATATAGGCATATATATGTATTTATAGGCTCAAAGGATATAACATTCAATAGGATATATATATATATATATATATATATATATATATATAATGGGGCACATATGGATATGTACATGGATATATATGTATACACACATACATATATATTTATATTTATATACCATTGTGTCTATTTAGTGTTACTCATACGTATGTGATTTCAGGGCTGATCATTCTATATTGGATAACCAAATGGGGAGAAATTAAAAAAAAACCCTCTTTTATGCAGTAGACAGAGACCATTATAGAAATCTAAAACTGGTCAAAGTACAGAGAAGAACTGACCTTAGGCTGCCTATCCCAAACTGATATATCTACAACACATCCCCTGCACATAAGGTTCAGGGTCCTTGTTGAACTGTGGGCAGAAGGACTGTAAGAGACAGAGGACCAGATACCTGTGTGAGAGGGTGTGTTCTATTTTTGACAGGGAAGCTGCACCCATGATATGGCAACAATATGGCTGCCTAACAAAGACCTGAACACTGACAATGGCAGGTGACATATCAATGTGTGTGTGTGTGTGTGAATTTCATAGGGCCCCTCCCTAGAGGAAGCACCAAAGGCAATTAATGACTGCTTAGAGACGAAGTCATTTTAAAAATTATTTTTTCTTTGCAATTGAAGACACGCAGAGAAAACACATGAGCAGGCAGTTTGAATTATATCCAAACCATGAAACCACTCTCATTTCCCTGTATGACCCCAACAAGTTACAGGAAGTGTCAGAGGAAGCATTAAAGTGCCATTATGTAAATTTACATTGAAAATAAAACCCAGACTCATGAAAAACTGATTCTAAAGAAGAGTTCAATCTTTTTCAAAAAATGACTCCTTGAGAATCAACAGCTTTGGATGTGCTCAAATGTGCATTGTCAAACAGTGAATCAGAGACTTGTCTGGCTGTGGCCACAACCAGAGACCAAGTACTTGGGGAACAGTTGCATCCATGGGAAATCATCCCCAAACATCAATGGAATATTACTGAAATTGGCCCTTGCCAAGACTGACTGATGCACCCTTCCATGGAAGGATTGGGAGAGGGAAATTTACTGACTCAATGCAGTGAAAGGTTTGGTTTCTTTAAAAACCCAGTTATGGTGTGTGAATATGTTTTTGTTTTAATCCCAGGTGTGGGATGAGAGCCACTTCACAGCAGGTACTTGCGATTTGCCCTATGCACTAGCAGGGGGGGGGGGGGG
>NW_022196904.1:27203232-27221549 GCF_008632895.1 Mastomys coucha
CTCCTCTGCTCCCTCAGCTGCTCCCTCAGCTGCTCCCCTGCTGCTCCCCCTGCTGCTCCCCTGCTGCTCCTGCTGCTCCTCTGCTCCCTCAGCTGCTCTCCTTGCTGCTCCGCTGCTGCTGCTGTGTTTGCTGTTGCATTGACTATTGCTGGATTATTTGGTTTGCTGGTTTGCAAAATATATAACAAACCCCAAAGTATAAAAAACAATGCACCTGCAACCTGTCAGTAACTTTTCTCATTGCTACAACAAAATGCCTGACAAGTCAATCCTCAAAACACATATCAAGTAACATTATGTGGACTCAGCCTCTTATATTTAGGAATATGTATGCATATGCAGATACATTTATGCAGGCAATAACAATAAATGAAAAAAGAAGAGGCCATGAATTTGGAGGTGAGCAGGGTGTGGTATATGGGACAGGGAGGTAAGAAGGGAAAGAGAGGAATGTTGTAATTAAATTACAATTTCAAAAAAAAAAATTGAAGAAACAGCTTCAATGAAGAAGGGTTATTTGGCTCAAGGCTGGAGGGTACAGTTCCTAACAGAGAGGAGGCCTCGTGTTCACATCTCAGTGGACCAGGAAGTATAGACAGAAGGATGCTAATGCTTAGCTGGCTCTCTCCCTCTACTTTTTGATTGACACAGCCTATGGATGGTGGCTACATTCAGGGTAGACCTTTTTACCTTTAGCTAATCCACAGGGGTAACACTCACATCCAGAGGTGTGCCCTGATAATGGCCCATCATCATCGCCACCACCGCCGTCGTCATCATCATCATTGTTATCATTTGAGAATTTCATATATGCAAATAATGTGTTTAAATCAAATCCACCCCTTTCCTTCACCTCCAGCTCCTCCTCCAATTCCCAGGGCTCCCCACCAAACTTGATGTGCTATTTTGTTTTAACTGACTGACCCTGTGTGTGCATGGGTGTGAGATCAGCCACTGAATGTGTGTGCATAATTGTGTGGTCAGCCACCCACTGTGTGTGCATTGTTGTGTGATCATCATCTGTGTGTGCATGTGTATACAGTCAGTCGCCCACTGTGTACACATGATTGTAAGATCATCCACTCTTGTGTGCATAGCTATTTGATCATTGGCTGTATGTGCATGGCTGTGTGGTCAGTCATCTATTGGAGCATGGGTGGCCTCTCAGTCTGAAGAAAACTTACTCTTATCCCCCTAGAAGCCATCAATTGCCAGTAGTTCCTCAGATACAGCTGGGACTTCACGAGGCTTTCCTATCCTTGTTGGGACTTTCTTGGTTGGGTACACGTCCTGTGCATGCAGTTACAGCTGCTATGAGTTGATGTGAGCAAAGCCACTGTCCCGTCTGGTGAATTCTGCTTTGCTACAGACATCTACTACCTCTGGCTCTGGTGTGTCTTAATCTAATCAAGTTGACCATCAAAATGAACAGCACAGAGCCTTGGGATCTCTTGCCAGGCATTGCCGTATTTAAAAGATTAGCTACAACTTTAAAGTCTTGGCGTTCAGTGTAGGAAACACGTTTCTGATGCTTTGACATGCCACAGTGTATTACCAATGGGTTGCTTTGGTTTGTTACAAAACCCACATTAATATAAGTGTGGAGTTTGTCCACACAAAACTTAATTGTTTACCAAGGATATGTGTTTGCAATGCTATCCTTTGTTATTAAGGAAACAAAGTAAGGATTTTAGATTTCTGCTTTAGACTCCATGCTTCTGCACTAGCCTCCAGCAGTGCCATAGAGGCTTTGACAGGCCCAGAAGGCGCCCCGGGAGTGTTCATGTTTTCTGGAATGAGTTTGATGGAAGGTGCACACAGAATGTTCTCTGCACTTCTAATCTGCAAAGGTTGAATAAACGTTTGCTGAGTAGAAGCCACTGGTTTCCCTGTCCCTTCTTTTTAGCACATATAATTGTTATTTTTAGAAAGGGTCTTGCATCTCACTTTGTGTCTGCAGCTGCTCTTTTACTATGTATCCCAGTATAGACTTGAACTTAAGGCAATCCTTCTGTCTCAGCCTCCTGGAAGGATGGGCATGTAATCTTATACCAGCTTTAGAGCAAGGCTTAGCCGGACCAGCCTCTGGGTTCCCAGTGATGGGCTGGTTCTTCCCCGTGATAGTTAAATGTCTTCATTTTCTCATGAAAGAGTTTTTAAATTCTCAAATGTTGGATGCTTTTATAATTTACTCAGTAAGAGTTTATCAGGGACAGAGAGATGGCTCAGTGTTTATGAGTGCTTGCCGATCTTCCAGGACCTATATCTAGTTCCCAGTACCCATGTCAGGATGCTCATAAGTGCCTGTAATTCCAGCTGCAGGGGATGGGTCTGGCATCATCTTCTGGCCTCCATGAACATCCACATACATGTGCACACTCCCTCACACACACACACACATACACACACACACACTTATGCAAAAACAAATAATAAACATAATATTTAAAAATAATTTATTAGTTCCCTACATATGACCTGAATGGTTAGTGTTGTTGAGGGCAGAGATGGAGGGGGGTTGTTCAACATAGTCCATCACAAGCTGGCTTTGGGAGACTTGGACCACAGTGTTCTGCTACTGTGGATCCTTAGAAGGATGGCAGTGCTGGCCAGTGTTAACTTGACACAAACTAGAGTGTAGGAACAGGGAACCTCAACGGAAGAATTGCCTCTATCAGTGTGGCCTGCAAGAAACTCTATGGAGAAACTTCTTGATTGGTGATTGATATGGGAGGGCCTAGCCCACTGTAGGCAGCACCACCGGTAGGCAGGTGGTCCTGGGTTACGTAAGAAAGCAGGATGAGCAAGCCAGGAAAGCAAGGCAGTTAACAGCACTCCTCCATGGTCTCTGCTTCCTGCCTCCTGGATCCTGCCTTGGGCTCCTGGCCTGACTTCCCTTCACGATGACTTCCCTATAAGCTATAGGATATTTAATAAACACTTTCCTCCTCCTGTTGCTTTGGATCATGGTGTTTTTCACAGCAAGAGAAAGCAAACTGGAGCAAGGTTTGTGCCTGGCTTTCCTCGATGATAGACTGTGAACTGGAATTCAGAGACAGCCACTCCTCACCTAGGTTGCCCTTGGTCGGTGTTACCTAGGTCGGTGTTACCTAGGTCAGTGTTACCTAGGTCGGTGTTACCTAGGTCAGTGTTACCTAGGTCTGTGTTACCTTGGTCGGTGTTACCTAGGTTGGTGTTACCTAGGTCGGTGTTACCTAGGTCAGTGTTACCTAGGTCTGTGTTACCTTGGTCGGTGTTACCTAGGTCGGTGTTACCTAGGTCGGTGTTACCTTGGTCGGTGTTACCTAGGTCTGTGTTACCTTGGTCGGTGTTACCTAGGTTGGTGTTAC
Source organism: Mastomys coucha (assembly GCF_008632895.1). Taxonomy (NCBI): domain Eukaryota; kingdom Metazoa; phylum Chordata; class Mammalia; order Rodentia; family Muridae; genus Mastomys; species Mastomys coucha. The sequence goes on from NW_022196904.1 coordinate 27,206,583, forward strand.
CTTGGTCGGTGTTACCTAGGTCGGTGTTACCTAGGTCAGTGTTACCTAGGTGTGCCCTAGGTTGTGATCACATAACAGAAAAACAAACTAGAGCAGGGAGGTGGGGTAACATGAGGGGAGGGGTTTCCAAGATGTGCTACCTAGAATATAAGCAAAGGCTATCATTAAAAGCAACATATAAGCTTTAATGACTTACGGGTGTAATTTTGGGAGATGGAAGCAGGGTGGAATTTTGTTTTAAACTAGGATTTCAGGCTTCTTATTAGCTCAGGAGTCAATAAAATCAGTAGTGTTTTGGTTTGGATGGGAAATCTCTCCCAAAGGCCAAGGGCAATTAACACGTTGTATAACCACCCTGGAACTCCCAGGCCTCTCAGTCCCAGGGTTTCAGCTTTTCTGGCTTTGGAAGAGGAGGTGGGCCACATGAAAGCCCGTGCTGTGTCTCATGCAGGTTTCCACACGAGCTGTGGGCAGCTGCAGCCATGTGCCCAGGCAGGGTCGTCTGAGATTGGGGTCTTCTAGGCTGTGTTTCTGTCTCCCTGGATGCTTGTATGTTCTACAATCTCACCTCATCTTAATCTTTTCCTTCACTCTAGATGACAGGAAACTAACTGGGCTGTAAGGTCTTCCTCCCCCTAGGCTTTCACTCCTCTCTAGGATGTAAACAGACTCCATAGCCTCTCTGAAAGCAAAGAGTTCCTTGGTATGTGGATTAGAAGGAAAGATTTTGTTTCAGGGCATGTCATGAGCTGTTTTATCCCAGGGACCATTTATCAGAGAGTATCATCTGCCATTTTGGATTATTTTCTCACTTGCCTCTGGACTCAGGATTTAATTCTCTAAGTTGACACAGCCTGAAGACTTGCTATTATGTTACAGGGGGTGGCCTTGCTCCATCTCTCTGCTTTGTCAGCTCCTCACACTTTGATTTAGCTTTTGTATTTTGGATCTGGGGTGACCAGACCTCCCCCAGTATTTGCTCTGACCATGACTTGCTGTCTTGTCATAGGGCCAGATTGACAGACTGTGGAATGGAACCTTAGCATCCAAGAACTCAGGATCTACCACCATTTAAGCTTTGCTTATTTTCTTTCTTGGGAATGCCATTGTAAAGGAGCAGAGGCAGATCCAAGTGTGATAGTAGACACCTGTAAACCTAGCACTCCAGAGGAGGAGGCAAGAAGGTCCTGAGTTCAAAGCCAGCCAGAAGTACATGATGGCACTCTCTCAAAAACCAAATTAACAAGAAGTCTGGGAAGGCTAAATAGAAATCAAAACCTCTGGGCAGAAGACTCACAAATGCCTAGATCCACTGTCTGAGGCAGGTGTGTGCGGACGCAGAGGAGGACAGCCTGACTGACCCCCCGGGCCCATCAGGCACATACCTTTATTTATTTTTCTTCTTTTCTATATCTCCAGTCGATAGTTCTGCCTAGAAAGCCAGAGAAATCAGAACTAAGTCTTTTGTGCTAAAAATCTGTCTTTTACCTGTTTAAATTACAATGTGAAACAATTATGTATGTTTAAAAGCTGTCAAAAGTCTGCTTAAATGGTAGCTTTGTCTCGTGCTAAAAATTACTTTTCATTATGACCTATTTAGACATCATTTGAACCAAATAGCTCAGCCTGCACATGTAAATGCGTTTCTGTTTTAAGCTCTGCAGGTTGGGTCAGCAGATGTCTGCAACCAATACGATCGCCGGGGTGAAGGTGACATGATTTACTTTAGTCGGGCAATTTCTCCATTAAAGCATAGACGCCTCAGATTCATAAGGACACTGTTGAGCAGATGAACTGTAACGGAGCCTCGCATTTGTCATATCAGGTGATTTGAAAGGAAAGAACAATTATAAAAACGAATGTAATTCTCTGTCGAAGGGGGAGAAAAATCCAGTTTTTGCGGTAGGGGGTGGCTAATTTTCCATAGATTAAAAACAGGTTTCTCAGCAATTCTGCTTGCTGTTACATTCCACAATTAAAACATAAGAAGAGGAGGGTTCGGTGGCAAAGCAGACAGTTGTAGAAATTAGTTATTTGGGGGCCCAGGAAGTGGGTTTCCCCTCTAGCATCAAAGGTTATTTCATTCCCCATAGGGGCATCTCCATTGCCATAAACTGCTCCTGCACCCCAGCTCTCCACCCTCCCCCCTGTTTCTGAGCCACTTTCAATTAGCAGGGATTATTAAACTGGAAACATTTTAAACTGCTGCTGAAGCTGCTTTCCGGCCTTATGAGCTGAGCTGGAGGCATCACAGTAAAAACTGATTGATTAGCAAGGAATGTACTTACAGCCACTGATGCCCACTGTCATTTTCTTTGCTTCTCATGACTCCTTCTCTCCTCACCCCCGCCCACCATATTAGTCTGTTGGCTTCTCTCTCTGCCGCCTTCTCCAGCCTGGAGGCTCTGTCTTAAGTGCCTGGTCTGGATTTACTTCTCATTTAGGTCTTTACTTCCTACCTGAACCTCGGTGGCCTTTGGTACCAGTGCCTAGCGGCAAGGCTTTTGGGTCCTGAGTTGCTTTCCTTTTCCTTGATGCTTGGTATTAGAACATCAGTGTCACAGAAGACAGGCTTCAGGGCAGTGATTGGCAGAGGTGGGCTTCTGTCCCATTGCAGGGCTCGTTACCTGAGAGTGTGGCCCCCTCTGCCTGCCTTCCAGTGGTGTTCATTAATATTTCTTTTGTGAGTCTCATTTCTCCAACTAAATTGATTTGATAAAACCATTTGGTTAGTTCTATGTTTTAAAGTACCTTGTATGTATATGCTTCTTCTTATCTATCTCTCTATCTCTATCTATCTATCTATCTATCTATCTATCTATCTATCTATCTATTTATCTATCTATCTATCCATTATCTTTTTTCCATCCATTCACCCATCCATCTGTCATCTCTTTCCATCCATCCATCCACCTTCGACATCCATCTACTATCCATCCATCCATCCATCCATCCATCCATCCATCACCTTTCCATCCACCCACCCACCCATCTACCCACCCATCCATCTTGGTTTGTTTTATTGTCACCTTGACACAAGCAAAAATCACCTGGTTTTTGCTTTAGTTCCTGTCCTGAGTTCCATCAGTGATGTACTGTGAACTGGAAGTATAAACTGAAATAAATTCTCTCCTCCTAAGCTACTTCTGGTCAGAATGTTGTCACCAAAACAAAAACAAAAACAACAAATCAAAAAAATAAAACAAGCTAAAATTATGTAATCATCTATCTATCTATCTATCTATCTATCTATCTATCTATCTATCTATTATCCATCATCCATTCATCCATTATCTATCTATCTATCTATCTATCTATCTATCTATCTATCCATCATAAATCATTTTTAGGTATGTACATATAAATGTATATGTAGTATCATCTACCTATGTATCTTTTCTATTTCTAGATTTATATTTCTATGAATTTATCCATTTACACTTGTATCTATGTATCTACATATTCTGCATCCATAGATTCAACTAGTCCATGGATCAAAAATACTTAAAAACTGAATCTATGTTGAACATGTATACAACTTATTTTAATGTCATTTCTCCTAGACAATACAACATAATAACTATATATCATTTAAGTATATACATATAGAAAAACTGCAGCTAATTTCACAGGATGATGTGAATACATTATATGCTAACACCGTGCCATCTTACACAAAGGCTTTGTTCATCCAAGGATTTTGCTATCATGGGATCTTAGGACAAATCTCCCATGGATACTGAAAGACAACTGTATTTAGTTCTAAGAACAAACATATGAGTGAGGGATAGTGATTGTTCCCAGTTTGCAGATAAGAAGTCGAGGCTTGTCAGCGATAGCAGCTAGCTAGTTTCAGTATGGGAGAGTGCTCAGCCATTCTATTAATTCTTTGACTAACCTGGTCCCTACTCTGACCCTTAGCTTCTTTATCAATAAAAAGACACATTTGGAGCTGATCCCTCCTCTTCTTTTCCTCATTGTTAATTTTGGGAGATTCAATGACTCATTCATTTGACAGGGATGAGTATGTTTGCTTTGTGCTTCAGCTGGCAGGCTCCAGGTGGCTCATCTGACCAGCTGCCTCCCGTGATGGGAACAGGAACCTGCCCAGCTCTGTTTCTGACCAGGCTGCCAGGTAAGACAAACCCTCCTCTGAGGCTCTTCCATCAGATTCTCCGGCTTCCTTCAGGAGTCAGTTTGGCCGCTGTTCGGGCCTGTGGACAGAGTGCCCCGCCCCCATCAAGGCTTTTGTCTTGTTTGAATCTGGACAGTTAAAGAAATGTGCTATTGAGCAGAGCCATCCAATCACACTGGAGTGGAAATAAACTCCAGATTGAAGTCTGACTTTTCAGCTTCACCCAATTGCCTGGGAACTAGCATTGCCTGTACAGGGTGGGTGGGAAGAAAGCCTGGGGCATCTCTTTCGGAGAATAAGGGTTCCTTCCTATTGGCTGTTCTCCAGCCAGGGTGGGAGTTATGGTCTGGAGAGGGAGTAAACGGTTCCTTTTGGAACAGGATCTGAGGTGGGGCCACACAGCCATCCCTGGATTATGGCTCAAAGCCTACAAACAAGAAGCGTTTATTACCTCCAAAGTAGTGCGGGTCGTGTAGGGCTGAATGGAGAGGTGAGGTATTGCCTCTGTTATCTTTTGAACTAACTGCTATTGCGTGTCCCATGGCCAGCCGTGGCAGGGTTTTTGTTCCCATGAATGAATGGGCTATAAATCTGCCCGGCTTGACACTAGTAGCAGCACTAGAGGTTGTGAAACAGAACTGTGCCGAGGAATCTCGCGGTCCTTGCCTGCCTGGAAAATGAATTCAATAAAATGGAGGTGATCTGTGCTTATTTATAGGGCAAATGGATACATCCAGCCCCGGCCGTCAGAACCTAACTTTCTCATTTACACTGTACAGCCCATCTCTGTACCCAGAGTGGTTCTGGGAGCTGTGAGCAACTGCTGCAGTGGCAGAAACGAGAGCAATGCTGGTGATATGTGCATACCTCTCTTCTATCTGAGGTTCTAGAATCTTCCAAACTATTTGCTGTAAGGGTTTTTGTTCATCTGCACTGAAAACCCACGGCTGCAAACACTTCCTTATTTACGCCTCACTTTTGAGGCTGAAAGACAGGAAATGGGGTAAAATTAATTGCCATTTCTCAGACCTCTGAGACAATAAATTTCAGCCATCATAAATCTGGAGGTGAGTTAAGTACTGAAAACAATTTATTGCTAATTTTTCCCTTAATTGCATTCCCGAGAAGAAGGTTCTGTGCTTACCGGTGGAATTACTGCATCAAGATGATTCTTTAGAAAGCACAATGAATTGTAAATCAGAAGCTCACCTGAACGAGGTCAAAGGTCTCTTGCAATTCACTCTCCTGTCTGCAAGGCAGGTCCTCAGTGCACCAAAGGTTTAGGCATGATCTATCTGCTGTCTCCTCCTCATGACACTGCACAAAGACAGAGTGTAGTCTCAATAAGATGTCTCACCTCCTGAAAGTGATAGCTTATGTTCTTATATGGAAACAAAGTAGAGGGGCCACTGTGAAGTGATCACCTGGGCGGCCTCCCTGTCTCGGGGAATTAGTTTCGAGGTTCCTTGTCCCATCAGGTCAGCTGCAGATGAATGACAGGCCAATCTTTCTGGTGAAGGAAAAGTTGGAAGGTGGTGACATCATACCAGACAGTACTGGTGTGAAGTAAGACCTGTTCCTATCTCACGGTGGGTGCTGAGAGGTGTGGATGGGTATTTTAGCTATTCCTCTAGTGCTGGGATGAAGTATAACAACCAAGCATTAACTTGGCTTATGGTTTCAGAGGATTAGAGTTCTTGATTGTGGAGCAAAGACATGGTAACAGAAACAGTTGAGAGCTCACATCTTGATTCATAACCACAAGGCAGAGAGAGACAGCCCTGGGAACCCCATGAGTCTCTTGAAACTTCAAACTCTTGACACACCTCTTCCAACAAGACTACACCTCCTAATCCTTCCCAAACAGTTCCATCAACCGAGGACCAAGTATTCAAACACATGAACCTATTGGGGCTACTCTCATTCAAACTATCTCAACTGGTCATTTCCTCTGGCAGTGGGGCTCAGTGAGAAGAGGTGTTGCCAGGTGCCATCAGCAAGTGGGGATGTCTTTCTGCCATCTAGTCTAGAGGCAGAAAGGATTGGATTAAGAAGTGATGAGGGAAACCAGTGTCCATTTGCCTGCATTTGCATTGCTGTGACTATATTCTGTATAGAAACAACTTAAGAGAAGAAATGTCCATTCTGATTCCAGTTTCAAGGTTCTTAGTCCCTCACAGTGGGAATGCATGGCAGAGCATCTCTGACCAGGCTAGCTAGCAGGGTGTGAGGCTGAGGCTGTTCACGTAGTGATGGGCCAGGAAGCAGAGAGTTCTGCTCTAGCCATGGGTTAGTCTCCCTTTCAAGGGCCAGCCTCTAGTGAACTACTTCTGCTAGCTAGGTCCCAGCTCCTAAAAGCTCCATGATCTCTCAAAACGTCACCGCCAATTGAGAAATAAGTGTGACACTGGTCTCACTGTATTAGCCTTGGCTGTTCTAGAACTCTCTGTGTAGATCACATAGGCCTCAAACTCACAGCGATCAGCCTGCCTTTGCCTCCAGAGTGCTAGGATTAAAAGCACATGGCTACTGTTCACCTCTGAAATGGTAAATTTAATAGCCATTTGCAGATGAGCCAGTGAGCATGGAGAATATTTATGAGGACCAAATGCGATTGTTTTTACACCCAGGATGGAGGTGTGTGTGTGTGTGTGTGTGTGTGTGTGTGTGTGTGTGTGTGTGTGTACGTATGTAGGCATGCATGTGAATGGTCAGCTGGAGACTCTTCTTTCCCCTCCATAATGTTACATCCTCTCCAGGGCCAAGGCTGCCTGTGGTGGTGCAGAGCTGTGCAGGCATCCAGGACACATGGCCTTCAATAGCTGCTCAGAGGAGGCCCAGACAGAATGGCACAGCATCTGAGGCTTTGTGAGCCTGGTGGGATAATGAAGTACATAGCCTAGGTTAAAACAATGTGGCGTCTTCCAAGGGACTCAGGTTCCAAAAGCCAGCATGCAAAGTACAATTAGAGAAAAGGCCGGCCGTCTCCTGCAAAGCAAGTGGGAGAACACTGCCATCCCTTTGGGTTTCAGGAGAGATGACTACATCAATGCACATGCTTGCGACTACATGTAGTTTTGGTGATGTGTTCAGGTCACCAGGGCCTCCTGTACTTCCTGTACCAACCAACTCTCCATCACTATAAGAGATACCAGAATTAGGTTTATTTACTTGAAGCTCATTGTTTCTGAGATTTCAAGCAATAAGTTGGTGCCACTGTTATCGGGCTGGGTAGCACAGTAAGGCAGACTGGGTAGAGGAGCAAAACCCATTCATCTCATGGCCACGGAACAAATGTGAAGCAGGGGAGGCTGAGTATCGTCATATCCAACCAGGCCCTACTTCTTAGAGGTTCTACCCCTGCTCTAGAGTACCACTCCAAGGACCAAACTTGTAAAAACACATGGCTTTCAGGGGCCATTTGTGTTCTAAACCATAGCAGAGTCCAGTTGCAAGGCCAGTAAGATAGGGGTATCCTTTTCCTGGCCACTAAGGCAGACAGTCAGAGATGGGGTACCAGGCAGCAGCAGCATCCCATAGTTTTCTTAACAAGTGTGTCCATTAGGATATCCCCGTACATTAAGCATACATGTGATGGAGTCTGCTATACCCAACCTTGTAGCAGGACTGGGGAATTTCTCCATCCCTTTCCTCTGTCCTGCTTCCCTTCTACAGAAGCATGGCATCTGTCTTGGGATTCATTGACACAAGAGAGAAATGGTCAGATGGGAATAACTGGGAGAAGGCAATCAAGATACAGAACAGGACTTCGGGACTTAGGGACTTAGAGGGCTCAGGTGAAGAGCAGGGGAGACCCAGCTGGGAGGAGAAGCCCAAAGGAGTTTGCTCTAAAATGGCATAGCAGGATGCTTGCGGTAAGTCACTCTGACAGCTGGTGCTGTGGGGGTTCAGCATGAGGGAAGAACAAAGGCAGAGCATTGCTTTTGGAGTATAGGAGTAACACAAATTTATCTGCGAACATTCGAGAATACAGGGAAATTTCTAGAAGGAAATAAAAGCTGCCTGTAATCTAACCATCCGGAGATAAACATTACTAAATTTTTTATGCATTTCCTTGCAGGCCCATGGGCATTTAGATGTATTATTATTATTATTATTATTATTATTATTATTATTATTATTATTATTTTGTTCAGACTTGAGATTCTACTACATGTAGCTTGTATATTCTGACTTCTCTCTATTCTTATTCTTAACATATTGAGGGCGTGGCCCTTGTCCTTGATAGTTTTCTTCAATTTTTTTTTTTTAATTTTAAGAATTTATTAAATTGCCTTTTAGGAATAAGCTATATATCTTAACCATTTTTTTCCTTGGTAAATATTGAGTTGTCCTTATTTTTGACATGATCTGTGGGGTTGGGCAAACATTATTCTGTAGCCGGGACTTGGATGCCTCTCTGGTTATTTCCATGAGGTGAATTCCCAGGACAGAACGTTCTATGTAGCATGTGGCCCTGTTTGGTAAAGATTCATCCTCCAGTGTGTCAGACTTCTCCACTGCTGTGACAGAATATCTGGGAGATGTACTTTATAAAGAGGAAAGTTGATTGACTGGTTTTTGACTCAAGGTTTTACAGGCTTCCGTAGTGGTCCTTTGTCTTTGATGATTCTTGGCCTGTGTGAGTATCCTAGTTGAAAGGGCCTGGGTGAAGCTGCTCACTTCCAGGGAGCTGGGAAGGAGAGAAAGGGGGAGAGGAGAGAGAAGGAGCAGTTCTCCCTTCTGGCTTTCCCCTTTCATCACGGTGGTGCTACCTAGATCCCTGGTTTCTTGGTTGGTACTCTAGGCAGGTCCTCAATTGCTCTCCAACACAGCAGCGGTCTCTAGAATCTACCCCTAACAAGCTCCCGCATGTGCTTTGCTAGTTCCTAGGTGTCTCCCATCCAGTCAATTTGACAACTGAGATTAATTGTCACACTTGAGAAAGCTTGTCCCTGTTGGCACTGTGGGAGACTGCGGCTTCAATTCCCATTCAAGGGATGGACTTTGCAAAGCTACCTCTTTCACAGACATATATACTTTTTTTCCACCACCTTCTGTTTATTATTTTAAAGCAGTAGTTCTCTTTTTTAAATTATTTATTTATCTTTATTTATATGAGTACACTGTAACTGTCTTCAGACACACCAGGAGAGGGCATCAGATCCCATTATAGGTGGTTGTGAGCCACCATGTGGTTGCTGGGAATTGAACTCAGGCCCTCTGGAAGAGCAGTCGGTGCTCTTAACGGCTGAGCCATCTCTCCAGTCCCAGACATATATACTTAAAGTTGCTTTTTCTTTTATGACTGAAGCCTAATATGTTTTCACAACTCTGGGCATGTCTGTTTCTCCTCCTAAGAATTTGATGCCCACCCCTTACCTATTTTGTGAGGAGCCAGTACTTGAAGGAGCTTAAGCTAGCAACTGTCTATGGGTAATTCTCCCTCCTCATGCGGCTGAGAAAAAAATGACATAAGAGGTTGAGGTTGAGCCAGGCCTTGATGAGCTGGGGTCAGAGCGGGGTAAGGTCAGGGATGGTATTTTGATAGCTGGGTGTTATTTTAGTTCAAAATGCCACGGAAAAACACTCAAGTCAGAAAAACCACACTATCATTCTAAAAAGAAGTTGGGCGACCAAAGTCAAGTTATTTTTGGGTTTTGTTTTTGTTGAAAATAATAACATGCAAGCAACCACAAATGCTTATCTACTAAAGCGGCCATGCTGACAGCCTTCCATGCTCAGTACCTCTGTTTTTAAGTCTGTAACTCTGTCTGACTTTGACCTTATGGTAACTTTCCTGCCTCAGCCTCCTGAGTGCTAGGGTTACTGCTAGATTGGTATCGTGTCTCATTCCACCCAGCTTTTGATTCTCCTTTAATTAAAATAACATAAAACAATCTTGGCTTCATTTTGCCTTTTTTTTTTTTTTTAAATGTTGAGATGATCAGCTTGGTTAGGGAGGCAAAGGGTTGGGTAAGCTAGCAAGGTTTAGCTTTGGAGGGAGTATGCAGTTCTTCTGTGCTGTGAGAGGTGTACGTGTAGGTGTGTGTGTGTGTGTGTGTGTGTGTGTGTGTGTTTAGTAGCTTAGATTCCAGAGCACCCCTCCCTCCTATGGTGCTGTAGGTGCTCGTGCACACGTGGGACTCAGAAGCACACCACGGGCTGGCTCTGAGTTTGGGTCTGCTGTGATTGGCTCTGTGGTACCCATTAATGATCGCTGGCATCCGTTCAGAGGGTGTTGGCAGGGTGATAACACAATTAGCATCTTTTCTTTGACAGAGGATGGGGTGAAGACAAGCTGACTTTGGGAAACTGATGATCACTGGTAATTAGGAAGAACCCTGGAGGGGAAGACAGGGCTATTTTCACAAGTGTACCCAAATGTACATGTAGCTAGCCCCCCCCCCCCGAAACAACTCGAGGTCAAGGCAGATCAAGTGTCCCCCGATCCCAGCCTTTTCTGGGTTGGGGTGAATGTGGTCATTGTGCACTTCAGTTTTAGCATGTCTGTACAGCTGACACTGCTAGCATTGCTGGTGATCGTTCAGGAAATTTATTTAAAATTCAATTTGTACATTGTGACTTTAAGCACTACTTTTGGGGAAGTGTGTTCTGCGTGACGCAGTATCAGTTCGGGATTATGGACTCTGAGGGAATATGTATAATTTTTATGCACTATGTTTATTGGCACATTTGTGTTAATAGCCAATAAGATGATATTGCCATCTTAATACTGTGCGAATCTCTGTGACTCCGTGGCTAATGAGTGGGGCCTCTGAGTACCTGACTTGCGGGGAGAGGAAGCGAGATGGGCTCGGGAGTGTGGGGAAGGATGCTGGAAATCCAAATGTTGGCTTGGCAGCTTGTGTTCTTGTGGGTGCAGAAGAGGGAACCCGCAATGCAGATGGGGAATCTGGGTCTGCTCAGGGACAGAGCCACCCAGGAGGTGCTGACACGCTCGCACAGCAAAATGACCTTCCTTGGGAGAGGGAAAACAATTGCAGAGATATTTAGTTCTCAATTAAATAAAGCCGTGCCCTCTTGATTTGTTTCTAGTGACCCTCTGCTCCCAGAGACCAGGGATCTTGCCTTTTGCAGTGAATTTACGGTGGCTTCTGGACATATATAACAATGCTGGATGGCTGACTCTCCAGCTCTGATCCAGCTCCTGGCCATGGAATGCAGCCGATTGCTTTCAAAACATACATCTCACATTAAATTATTCATGGGGATTCGGCACGGAACAGCCAAGTATTTTATACATATATACTGCATGGACATGCTATATAAGTGTGTGTGTGTGTGTGTGTGTGTGTGTGTATAACTCCACTCTTAAAAAAGGTCTGAATCTCTTAAAATTTTTATTTATTTTCATTTAAGTGCACATGTGTGCCTGCTTGTCTGAATGTGTACCATATCCATGTAGTGACCACAGAAGCCAGAAGGGGGCATCAGGTCTCTGGAGCTGGAATTACAGACAATTGTGAATTGTCTGTCTTGGGTGCTGAGAATTCAGCCCAGGTCAGCTATAAGGATGGCAAATGCTCGAAACCACTAAACCATCCCAAGATTTGTCTGTGTTTAACAAAAGAGTCTTGAAAACTGAGCTGTCTTCATCCCGAGAGAAGGGCAGATGATGGTGACAGTTTGGGTAGCAGATGTAGCTTTAGAATAATATTTTGTAAATCCATCCACATCCCAATTATAAAACATTTCTACCAAATCATTTGAGGTTTAATTAATTAATTAATTAATTTCTCTACCATCTTTTCATTTTGAATCTGCCTGTGGGCTTTCTGTTCGTACTTTTTTGTAATGGTGACGCTAAGTGCGAGCAAAAGAAGCATGGTGGTTATTCCCAAATGGCTGGTCCGGGGTGATATTGTCATTGGTTCTATTAGTCTGTGAAGCTGAGATTTGTTAAATCAATTCTAGAAGAGGCCAACAGGTTGGATTGAGCTTGTTTTATAGCAGAGTAAACCAAAATGGGGTTGCTTTTGCTAAACTTCTATACTACTAAATTAAAAGTATAGAAATTAAAAGCTAATAGCCCAGGCATAATGGGCAAATTGTAGTCATCAAGATAGAGAAGTTCAATCTGTTTGAACTTGTCTAAGGTAAGTGACTTTATTTAGAAGAGGCCAATATGCTTTTGTACCGAAGACTGAATTTAGAACCTCCAGTGTATCCCTGAGCCAAACCGCCAGCCCCTCACTGGGGGATTCTAGGCAGGGGCTCCACCATTGAGCCACGTCCCCAGCCCCTCACTGGGGGATTCTAAGCAGGGGCTCTACCACTGAGCGTTTCCCAGCCCCCTTTCATACTTAATTTTGAAACCAAAATCTCAAAAAAAAAAAAAAATACTTTGCCCATACTGGCTTTGAATTTGAGATACCCCTGCCTCAGCTTTCCGCGATGCTTGGATGAGAGGCTTCCACTGCTTTGCTTGGCTGCCTATCTGCTTTTTGTCCCTTGCTCTTTCCTTCTGCTACTTCTTCTGTCTGTAAATGCTACCCAAGATCACGGAGCAGAGTTCCAGGATCTTCTTCTGGTCCAGACTGCCACAGGATTGGGAGTCAGTGTTTGCTGGTAGAACCTCTATTCGGTGTAACCCAGTTTGTCGCTCATCAGAACACGCATGCGCTGTGGAACCCTGTGGCTCCGGATTGGATCAGCCAGCTGTGTGTGCTGCGGGGATGACTGACCTCTCTTCCAGGGCTTTTGCCTTTTCTGAAAAGTGTGGACTTCTCACCTCCCTGAACTGGGGCTCAGCCATTAGAACTGTAGGGAGTGGGTTGTCACAGCTGCCCAGCACAAAGCTCTCATGGAGATCTGCTGCATTTTTACTTACTTGCCCCAGAGATCACGTGACCAGGATCGCACTGCTGCCTGCCAACTGGTCTCTTTTAGCCATACCGATGCCTCTCCAAATAGATGGAGAGGCTACCCTGTGTCTTCCTTCCTGCATTTTCTGAGTTCAGAGCTGTAGTCAGGCTTTCTTCACTTGTTCCCTGGCTTGCTTACCTTTCTCCTTCAGCTTTGAGATCATTTCTTTCCCATGCACTTACGGGCTCCGGCTGCAGCAGACAGTCCCAGGGACATCCTGCTCTGCTCATTCACTTTTATTTTGCCGAGCTTGGGATGGGACCGAGGGCCTCGTGTGTGCCAAGTAACTGCTTTGCTTCCAAGTCACATTCCTGATTCCCACCTGCTCATTTTGGCACCATGCCACTGCTAAATTTCTATGATTGCAGTGCCTCCTTCTCCTAGAAGCCCTCCTTGTTTGCTTCCCAGGCACCCTCATACTGGCTTTCTTCTTTCCACTCTATGTTTTCACACTAGTGTCTTGTAAAGTGATTCCACTTGAGGCCAGGTCTTTCAAAGTGAGACCGGGTCCTCCTCAGGTACCTAACTCTACATCTGAAATTGGATGACCAATATGACTATAATCATGATAACTGCCCATTTTGAGAGTCTTGGAATATTCTATTCTTGCAGGATCAAGTGTTTATACCAGAGTATGGCCTGGAGGTGCATGCTCATCATCCCAGAATTTGGAGGTGGTGGCAGAATGATCAGGAGTTCAAATCTATCCTCAGCCACATTGAGAATAGAAGGCCAGCCTGGACTCAAACAAGTAAAATAAGTACATAATGACATCCAGGAGTGGTTCCTGTAGACCCCACCTATGGGAGAGTCTCTGGGTGTGTGGCTATAGCCTGATGCCCAAAGTGAAAAGGTAAATAAGAAACATGCTACTTGCAACCATCTGCTTACTACTAGGCACCACTAGACACATGGGTAACCAATTCTGTCTGCCCTCTATTGTATAGATGGGGTGTGTAGGTGCTGGTACAAGATGCCAGTGAAGGGGAAGAGGAAGAGGAAGAGGAAGAGGAAGAGGGAGGAGAAGGAGAAGGAGAAGGAGAAGGAGAAGGAGAAGGAGAAGGAGAAGGAGAAGGAGAAGGAGAAGGAGAAGGAGAAGGAGGAGAATAGAGAAAGTGAAAGTAGACTCTTGTGCTACTGCCCCACCCCCTCTCAAGGCTCAGCTTTCACAGGGTAATTGAGTAAGGGGCAGGCGCCATAAAGTCACCTGCTTCTTCAGCTTCACTTCCTGCCCATCTGGCAATGCTTAGCCATCCTGCCCTACATTCACCTTTCCACTTGTAGATGCTCCAAATTCCTTCCTTAAAAATATGCAGTTTAGTAACTGTATTTAGGTGTCTTTTTAAGAGCTTGTCGTGTTTGTGATGACTGCTATGACTCTATTATTATAATAATGCAAGAAAGTATCATTAAGAAATGAATACATTTGAAGTCCCACCACTTCCGGCAGCATGATGTAAGGATTGTCTGCGTGCAGGTGAGAACGAATCAGACACAGTATAGGGAGCGGATGGGAACACTGCTTCTTGTCACAGATCTAATGGAGCTACTGTGGTATTTGTGTTTCTTCCAGCCCTGCTGCTGTACACCAATGAAAAATTATGTTTTTTCCCTCAATGCGCCTTACACTCATCATCTTTACAGTCAATGAATTCCTCTTCAAGTCCTGCCACGTGAAGTGCTTGCCATTTCTCGGCCCCTTTCCCTCCCAGTCATTTACCTGGTTCGTGGCAATACAGGGTCAGCTCTGTGTCTCGCTAATGTTCTGTGTAATAGAAATGAGCATATCGGGGTGTTGCTCACACAGAAGCCCAGCGAAAGGTGGCTGTTGCTGTGCAAGGGGCAGATTGGAAGCTTGGCTTTATTTTTTTAATCCTCTTTGTTTACTGGATTTCTACACTCAGCATAATCTCTCTTTGCATTTAATTCCACCCCTTCCTGCC
>NW_022196904.1:27221559-27261798 GCF_008632895.1 Mastomys coucha
GCCAGCCTCCAGTGGAGAATTAGGGGGAAAGCAGGTCCTAGGCTCCTTCCTAAGGGGGCTCCTGGAGATGTATGCTTGCCTCTAATACTTTTGTTCTTCAAGTCAGCCAGATTCAACTGGTTTCAGGGTAAGCTGATGATGTGCTGGAGAATATCTGCACAGAAGTGATTGCCCAAGGTTTCTGGAAGGTGGGGCTTGCTACCTAGGAGCCCTTCCGGTTCCTCTCAGTCTGTATTCAAGACCTGTACTAGCTTTGCGAAGAAGACACCCATGGGGATCAGTCTAAAAGCTGGTGACCTCTGTGGAATGTTCTTGAGCAGGTCACTACTGTGACTGTTTTTGTTCTGGATGAGAATCATCCAGCATTATTTCCTCCTCTATTGTTCGGAAGCAAACTTCAAAACAAAGAGAGAAATAGCTGGGTATGGTTATGGTCCACATCTGTGGTGTAGCCCTTAGGAGGCTGAGGCAGAAAGATCATAAGCTTGAGGTTAGCCTGGGCTACAGAGTGAGAAGTCTCAAATAAAACAAAACAACACCCCCAAAACATCTTCTGATTTTTAAATGTTGACTTATCAAAGTGAAAAAGAATTGGTACAGAGACTGCGAAGTTGACTCTTTGACTTTCTCCTGCATCTTGGACCTGCAAGGTAGCCTTAGCTATGGCCCTCAGAAGGGATGAGACCTAAAACTGTCTGGGCATCATGTCAGCTTCCCTCGATGGATCATCATGGGTTTGGGCCAGTCTGAGGCTAGGCAGTGTGACATGTCCCAGTTGGCAAGGAGAAGCCAAAAAAAACCCAAAAAAACAAAAAAACGAAAAACGGTGGAGCGCTCAGAGGGTGAGCGAGCCCACTTCCCTGCACTCTTAGCCACTGGAGTGCCAGACATTCTGCCAAGGTGGCTTCCCGCATCCACATCCATGCTTATCTGAGAGGCGGGGAGTTGGGGGAGTGAGGGCAGAGCTGACTCTGGCTGAACCGTGGCTGAACTCTGGGCAGGAGATGTGGAAGTTCAGTGTGTCTGTCAGTTCTCTATCAAGGTGATAAGGTGCTTGGGGAAAATTACATAAGGGACTTGAAGAAGGGATGGTTTAGTTTGATCATGGCATCAGCTGGATCCCTTGTTGTAGGGCTGGAGACAGGGTATAGCAGAATGGGTGTGGTGGAGCACAGACAGTTACCTCCTGACAGCCAGAAAGAAGGAAGCGAGGCAGGAAAGAGCCTGGGATAATATACAGCCTCTGTGTCCTTTTCTAGAGGACTTCTTCCTCCAGTGTGAGCTCACCTCCTCCCTCCCTAGCCTCCTCCTTCCCTCCCTCCTTCCCTCTAACCTCCTCCCTCCCTTCTTCCCTCCTTTCTTCCCTAACCTATTCCCTCCTTCCTTCCCTAACCTCCCTCTCTCCTTCCTTCCCTAACCTCCTCTCTCCCTCCCTCCTTCCCTCCTTCCTCCCCTAACCTTCTCCCTCTCTAACCTCTTCCCTCCCTAACCTCCTCTCTCCCTCCCTCTTTCCCTCCCTAGCCTCCTCTCTCATGCATGTGTACCTCCAGCAGTGGCAATTGTTGACATTAGAGACCTTAAGATCCAACCAAATCCTGAGCCTGGAACACATGGACTATGGGGAAACTTTTTTATATTTAATCCATAACTTTCAGGAAGGGGATGTTGGAGGTTGATATGCTGGAGGCATTCTAACTCCATGTTCCTGGGCTTTGTGTGTCTTGTTGGTTGTGAGGGTTGAACTCAACTCTCACGGCTGCATTCTGAGGTCCATAATGAGAAGGGCTGGTCTTGTTTTCTTTCTTCTTACTCCATGTGTCCCCTCCCTGCACCCTTGACCATTCCATATGTCCTTCAGCCTCTGTATCTGCTTTTTTCCTTGAGCATCTGATGATTTGCTGGTATTAGGCAGAGAGAGAAGAAGAGAGAGAGAGAAAGAGAGAGACAGAGAGAGAGAATATGAATATGAATGAGAGAGACCTATCAAGTCATCTTAGAGCAGATGTTCCTAGCAAGCTTGCCGCTAATGTCAAAATGAAGTTGCTTATGCCCATGGACAGAAGACAGGGAGGAGACCTTGGCGTTCACTGCCCTAAGAAGAATTCAGCGAGCAGACATCTAATTCACTCAAGGAACTTCAGATAGCGAAGGAACTTTTCAAAGCAATGTCCTGTGGAAAGACCAATGTGTGCTGGCACCATGGGTGTGGCCTCATCGGAGCCATCTTGGAGACAAGTTAGCATCACCATTCAAGGGGCTTCGGGTACATGTCTTCTTCTCTGTGAGCTTTCTTGAAGCTGACCTAGACAAGAAAGCCTGTGCACAGTGCCCGCAAGGTTGAGAGCACCTGGGTGCAGGATGTTAAAGGGATGTGGTGGCTGCAGAGGCACGCGTTGAGGCTGGCAAGGCAAAGCAGGCATGCAGAGAGTGGGCAGAGCATCATCTAATGCTGAGCTCAGAGTCAGCTCTGTCCCAAGCTGCTCATGTTCCAGCAGAGTCCCTCTGGTGTCAGAGCCTGTTTGTCCCATTTCCAGGCCCCCTGCTTAAAGGGTGACGTCAGCAGCTGCCTCGTGGGCTGTGTTGATTGGCTTCCCAGAATTCTGTGCCGTGTCAACCCACAGTGGCTGACGACTGTGTGGGGACTGGGCTTAATGGCTTTGTCCTGAACATTGAGTGGTGCCACTGTGGCTCATCTTCCCATTCTAAGCTCCCAGCGCAATCATGGCTGGCCCTGCCCAGTAGGTCCTCATGTGCAGAGCTGTGTTCCAAGTGCTAACTAGGACACTAAGTGACAGTGGTACAGAGCCTGCTGCTCGGGTCTATGGCTATTTCTTGGAAGACAACAGGAGTTCTTTTAAAATGTCCCTCAACTTTCTCTGTGCTACACCTGCTTCTTGCCCATGTCATCCTCTGCTGGTGGTCCCTCTATACCCTCCAAACCCATTTCCCTCCAGCACACTCTTGGAGCTTTGTGGATTTTCTGCTGTAATGGGACAAGGTATGATCCTGATTTGTATCTTTTCAGGTCCCAGCAGAACCCAGTTTCCTCTGGGACACTTTATTTCTACCTGAATAATAGTTCAACAGTAGGGGAGGCACAATTTGAGGTCTTGTGGTTAGCACTGGGCTATGTGTAGGCACCTTCTTTTGTCGTGCAAAGTCTGCCAATATGATGTCAAATAGACAATGTTCTGTCCCCAGCCTCTGCCCTACTCACTGGTGAGCATCAAGCAAAAATTATCTGGGAACCCAGAAGTGTGTGTGTGTGTGTGTGTGTGTGTGTGTGTGTGTGTGTGTGTGATAGTCTGCTTTCCATAGCTATAACAAAATATATACGACTGGTACTTTAGAGTATGTGTATTTTCCTCACAGTATTAGAAGTCAAACATCTAAGATCAGGTTTCCTCATTGTCATAGCTTCTGGTAAGGGCCTCCTTGGCTGTATCCCTAGTGATAGAAGGATGCTTGTGGGTAGCCATGAGGTGTCAGGAAAGTCAGAGAATAAGGAGTGTTATGAAGTCCATTTCTGTTGTTCTGTTCTGAGAGGTAATTCAGTTTCCTTAAAAACGTATTCCCATCTAAAGGCAGCTCCCTAGTGATTTAGTGAACTCTCTCACTAGGCCATGACTCTTAAAGGTCCTACCCTCTTATTATTAGCATGCTGGAGACAGAGCTTCCAGTACTTGAACCTTTGGGGAGTGTGCTAAAAGCTAAAATCCTACACACACCATAGCATTGGGGGAATGTGGTGGTTTGAAGGATAAATGTCTCCCATAGGCACATGTTTGTAAACAGTTGGTCTCTAGGTGATGGCGCTGTCTGCAGGAGGTTACGGCACCTTTAGGAGGTGGAGTGTTCTGGAGGAAGTATCTTACTGGGAAAGCGTTGAGGAATTATAACCTCACCTCTCTTCCTGTTTGCTGTTTCCTCTGTGTAGATGAAAATGTGATCAGCCAACTTCCTGCTCTGGTTGCTTGTTGCCATGCCCTCCCCACCATTAACAGACTCCATCTCTCTGGAAACATAAACCAAAATAAACTCTTTTCTTTCTTTTTTTCTTTTTCTTTTGGTTACTTTTTGGCCATGGGATTTTATCACAGCAACAGAAGTACAACAAATCCAGGTTTCACACACTACATTTCTGTACTTTGCCCACTCCCTCGCATCCACACTTGTTATCTTTCATGGAAAGCCCAAGTGTCTGTTGCTTTCACCTCTCTGACAATGCAGGTGTGTGACCTGGCCCTTGGGGAGGACCAGTGTGCGGGTGAAGCTGGAGGGACTAAGGCAGAAGTGGAGGGGGACAGCTCTAATACTCAGATTGACTTCTGAGGAAACAGCCTAGGCAATTTGCCATTGGTCCTTGGAGAATGGCACGTCACATGCCTGGCTGGCCTGGCTTGACCCCTTGGTCTGTGCTTTTTGCAGACTGGAAATGTCTCCTGCCCCTCTGGAGGCCCTGGTCAGCTGAGCGAGTCCATGCTGGTAACACTCCATGTCTCTGCTTCATCTCATAGATGGGGGTGAATGGCCTTCCATGTCCAGCTCAAGCTAAGCAAAACGCTCCATTCTTGGCCTGTTCCCTGCTGAAATTTCTTCCATGCCAAGGAAGAGGCCTCCCAAATAGGAGGAGCACATTGTCCTAGCATGAGCGGATACACTGGCTACTGCTATCTCTGCAGGCAATTCAGGCAGCATTGCAAAGGGCCATTCCTAGAGGAACAGGGTTTTGTCACTTGGTGTCAGCTTCAGTCAGTGACTTAGCTAGCCTAGGACTGTGGTTTGGCCCCTCTGTAGGTTTGAGACTTCTAGAAGGCAGGGTTAGGATGTGTACTTTGGGGATTTGGAGATTGGACCCTTGTTTGTTCCAGGCAGTGAGTACATTTTATTTTCCTCTCTGTGAGGTCTGGTGTTTGAGACTGTCTTTGTGGGATGGAAGATGAGTCTTCATCCACTGCACCTCAGTGGCTCCTGTTGCTCCATCATGGTTGGAATAACATTCCTGGCTATCATGTGTAGGGAACGAGATATCTTTGGGCTGTCCACCACTGTGCTCCACTGTAGGTACATTACTGTGGGTTCATGGCCCTGAGAACAGTGTACTCATGACTTCTCATCTCTGTTGGTTCAGAACCATCTATTGTATATCTATTCATCCACCCAGCCCTCCATCCTCCACCCTTCAATCTATCTGTCTTCATGTTCACCTGGGCATACACATATCTACCTGTATGTGCATGCATGCATGCATCTATCCATATGTGTATGCATGCATGCATCCACTCACCCAACCATTCATCATCCATCCCTGACTCCATGCATGTATGCATTTATCTCTTCCTCTATCCACCATCCATGGATGCACTCATTTATTCAATCACCCACTTATCCATCTCTCTATCCATGCATCCATTCATGCATGCACAGATCCATCCATCATGGGTGCACCTACTCATCTGTCTCTTCATCTATCATGTATCAATGTATGTGTACACCCAAATATCCTTCCCTCCATGCATCCATCCACACATAATTCATCCACCCACCCACTCATCCAAGACAATAATGGCTTAAGCAGAATTACAAAGGGGCTATAGAGGAAAGTATCTTTCTGCCCAGACTCTGGGAGAGATCACATGGGTTCTCACATGCCATTAACTTGCTACAACCATGACCTTTGAAAGACTCTGGAGCATCACTGAGCCAAGTCCAGCCCAGAGAAGCCAGCAGCTGGACCATGGAGAGAAGAGAAGGTTGGCCTGGGCTCACTACTCTAAATAGAGCTTCTGAGTTCACTGGGGAAACTTTGCCCAACTTAATGAGAAGAGCCAACAAAGTTGTGGGGCTGAGTGACTGCTCTGCATTGTTTAGTCTCTTTCATTAATTCCTGCTGCCATTCGGGTTGCAGGGATGAACAATAGCAGGGGCCTGTACAGATCAATACCAGATTGCTGATACTGCCTATCTGTTCTTGGAACAGATTAGTTGATAAATGGTAGGGGCCATATGTTTTGACAGGTGTGCGCCGTACAGCCTGGACCACGCTGGCTTCTGTGGAGCTCCATCCCAGGAAACCAAGAAAGCAGATAGAATATTTCCTTTTGGTCCGAACCCGTAGAGAAATAGTTGATTTTAAGCTACAGATAATAGATTTCTAGCAAGAGATACAGCTAAGAAGGGGGAGGATAGGATGGACTAGGCATCGTGGGTTGGGTTTTAGGCTTGGATCTGGACTTTGTCGGGGAGAGCGGGAAGAGATTCATTTTGAAACCAGAAAACTGGGTGACTGATTTACAGGTGGCAACACTGCTGGAACTCTGATTACTGGAGCTGAAGCAGGGAGTCTGGAGGACACAGGTCAGTAGAGGTCTCTAGATAGCACCAATGGGGCTCTGTGCCAGGAGTGAGAGACATCTAGGGCAGATATACAAGGCTGATGTTCCCAGGGCCTCTCTAATTCCCAGATATATTTAGGATAATACATGTTGGTGACTGCATCAAGCCAACCCTCTTTTTATTGTTTCGGTATCTGCCTGTCTAAGATGCCCTGCAAGGTGGGTGCCCATGTATGTAGATGCTATGTCAGGTGCTCATAGTTGAGCCTTGGTGTTAGCTAGGTTTAAGTTGGTACTTGCCCTACCCTTCTCACTCTTCTCAGACTCTGACTCCTAGCATAAGGTTAGCCACCCCTATGTTGGTGCATGAAAGGTGAGGAAAGGCAGCACCTAAGGGGCTTCTAGGATCAATGACTAGGGGCAGGATGGGAACAGGGTAACCTGAAGTAACAGGTAAGCTGACCACCTGAAGGTCAGATCTGTTCTCTGCTCCTAGTCGCCATGACTGAGTTATATGGAAGTAGTGCATGCTCAGAGCACCCCCAGGAATACAATCTAGTACACACTAGATTTGGGGGTGGGCATTATAGAGAGCAAAGCTTTTCCATAGAGTGACAAAATTTGAGCCTCCCGGCTTTCTCATGAAGTAAGCTGAGGCTCTCCCTTAACCCTAATTTCACAGAAGGGAAACTGAGGCTACAGAAGAGGTGTAACTAACATGTACCCCCCACTCTCCACCCCTGCCAGGATAACACCACGTAAGCATGTTGTGGCTCACCTCATTTGTGTGTAGAGAGGTTGTAGGGTTACCAGCCATTTGTAGCTTTCTTGCGTGCTCTGAAGTCTGTGCCTCTTTCTCCAACCAGAGAAGGGACCCTGCATGCTCATGCTTCTGCAGTCACCCAAACTCCCACGTGGGGCCTTGTTCCAAGAACTCATTGCTGGACGAGAGGCAATTACAAGGGGAATGGTGACCCTGGACTCAAAGAGTGTGGAGCCGTGATATATGGAATGTCAGCCCTTATAGTTCAGATTTGGCTTTTAAAAATCTCTAACACCCTCCTAAGAAATGATTTGACATCTTTAAACTCAACACCGGGCACAAATAAAGCTTATGGCAAAATTAACATAAATCATTAGCATTAATCATGCAGGGTTATTGATAACCCTCTGCATGCATGTATCACAATCCAGGCCAGGGATCTGGCTGGGTGATATTTCTTCCAGCTGTCCCAGCCAACTCCAGCACACATGGTGGCCAAGTGACTTTCCTTTCTAATTTTCCTCCTTGGCTTGACCTGTCAGAGATGCCCTGAGCCCGTCCCTGTCTGCTAACTTCACTGTCTCTCCCTCCTTTGCATCTCTTGTCTCGAGAAGCCAGACTTCTCGTCTGTGTCAGAATCCATCAAAGTCTGTGACTGTCACCCACCATGTGACTCCTGGAAACAAGAAAGCCGGGTGACAGTTAGCGATGAGTGGCCTATATTGATCAACCTCAATACGGTAGGCTTCATGTTTACTTACCCACTCCCCTCTGAAGCCACAAACTGTCCCCCTACTCTGCATATGGATGCTGGCATGCTCTTAATTTACCAGGAGCTAATGGGTTTCTTTGCTAGTCCGAGATGCTGGGGTGAGGCAGGCCACTGTGAGAGGAGGGTAAGGGAAAGGGCTGGGTTTTGCTGTCATTCACAGCATTTCAAAATGGACTTCTTTATTTCTCTTTTTATTTTTTTTAAAAAAGTTTTTAAAAAGGACTTATACTTATTTTACTTTATGTGTATGAATGCTTTGTCTGCATGTGCTTGTTTACCACATGCATGCAGTTCTTGGTGAGGCTACAAGAGGGCGCTGGATCCCCGGAACTGGAATTACATCATGTGAGTGCTGGGGACTGAGTGGAGTCCTCTGGAAGATCATTAAGTGCTTTAACTGCTGAGCTGTTTCTCTAGCCTCCTCATTTTTTTCCCCCTGAAACACAGTTCCCTATACAGCCTATGCTGAACTTGAACTCATAGTCCTTCTGAGTCAGCCTGCTGAGTACTGGGATTTTAAGTATGTATCAACACTCCCAGCCCTTAAAGCACTCAGTAAGAAAATGTCCTAACAAGCTTGGCTACAGCCCGATCTTATGGAGGCGTTTCCTCAGTTGCAGTTCCCTCCTCTCAGATGAAAATAACTCTAGCTTGCATCAAATTGACATAGAACTAGGAAGCGCACAGGGGGTTATGATTGCTGGATTTCCATGAAAGAACTTCTAGGGCAGGAAGGGGTAGGAAAAAGAGTCCGGAAAATCATAAGGGGAGGAGCTTTAAGGCTTTAGAGACACGTTTAGATGACACACGGTTAGATCAAGGGAGTGCTTCAGAGTTTCAGCCTGGTACTGCCTTTGAGCGAGGTGAGAGCCGAGCTGCCCCTCAATAACAGCATCCAACACAGACCTTAAGGCCACTTGCAGAAGTGAGTCTTTTCTAGACCTGTCAGTGGAGGTGACGATGTTTAAGGTCCCTTCTACTCATGCAGGGTTTCCAAGCCCCTTCATGTGCTCTAGTCTGAATGCTGGTCATGTAGAAGCCATAGTTTATCCCCCTCCCCCAACATTTGCTTGGTTGGGTCTGCAGCCTTGGTGGGGGTGTGCTCTCCCACTGCCTGATTTTGTAAGTCTCCTTACAACACTGATGGTTCAGAGTCCGGAGATCAAATCCACTTCATGAGGTTCACACCTAGGTGAAGAGCAGCAGGCAGTCTGTGCCTGCTGAGAGACAGCAGTTAGTTTTCCTCCAAGAAGCTCCCCCCCCCCCGGGCCCCTCCCGCCAGCTCCCCAAACTGTTATCCAATCCAGTCCTAAAGGGTCAGCTCTAAACACATGTACATAGAAGCAGCACTGGATGGAGTCCCTAGGACACACACACACACACACACACACACACACACACACACACACACGGGCATGTGTGTATCCTATCAGTAATAATTATAGAAGAGGATGTGTTGGAGATTGGTGCTAATGCTTTAAACCTGTATGTCCAGTAGCTGAAGGTTCTTGTCCCCAACTGGGGACAGTCAATGGCTGGGACACCTGGAGTTGCTTGGGTAAGATGCCTGGTTGGGGAGTAGGGTTGGGGGTGGGGAGAAGGAGGGGACTCAGTATGGCAGGAGTAAAGCCAACCAGCCATGTGAGCTTTTGAGTAAGTGGCCACTGGCTACTTCCCCAGTTGGGCCTGGGGTGGCAGGGAAAGGTTTAGGAGTGCCCAGACTTTGAATTAGCGAAGGCATTTTAAAATTTACTGGTGTTTGTGCGTGCATGTATGCATGTGTGCTTCTCTCTCTGTGTGTGTGTGTTCTCCATTTATGGATCTGAGATAGCTCCTGGGTGGGTATGCGTGTGAAATCCACTGGGAACACGAAGTGGTGCAGCCAAAAAGACCTCACCGCAGCAAGGAGGTCATGAAGGCGAGACTGGGGAGCTCAAGGGTTGGAGCTGTGCAGAGGGGTGAGTAAATGTGTTGTAAGGACAATTTCCTACTCATGGATGAAGCAATCAAACTGAAATTATTTTATTTTATTTTTTTCAGATCACACAGTGCAGTCTCTTTGTGGAGAACAAGATAGGAGGAGGAGGCAGAATAAACCTTCATTTTTCCCATCCTTGGACCTGCAGTGCCTGGCTCACAAGTGACAGCCACAGGCAGGTGCAGTTACGAAGTAGCAAAGAGACTGGTTGGGAGCTTGAAGACTAAAAATGAGGAGGTTGGTAATGAGCAGAGGATACAGGGGTGGGTGCGTGTGGGGACAATGAGGTTGTTAGCTGTTCTTGCCCAGATTATCTGTGCCTCTAAGTGTCTTTCTAGGAATTGGAAGGTCTGTTGTGCCTTGGGACACAAGGATCTAGACAGGAATTCCAATACTCTGGGAATACTGCAGGTTAGGAAAAACCATTCAAAGCAAGGATTTTAGCTTTTGTAAACAAAAATGTTCTAAGACAAGTCTGCTTCAAGTGAAGTTGGATCCAGCAGAGTAAAAGACCATAGGTGTTACTGCTTTGCCTTCATCCTGAGTGTCCTCATGCTCTGGTTTACATCTTCCAAGAGCCTCCAGCTCTCTTGGCATATGAGTATCTGTGTTTCCTGTGATTATAATCTTGATGTACTTATGACTATCGTTGCTTGGCCAGGATTGGGTCATTGATACATGGGTCTTGTCAAAGCCATGTATCTATTGATGTACAAACATTAACATCCAATTCTGATGGCATCTGTAATGTCAATCTGATGTAAACTCTGTGATTTGGATGTAGGGGCAGGGCAGAGATTCTTCAAAGGAAATTCAGAATCCCTGTGATGAAAGAAAAAAAAAAGGAGCTTTGGGACGGAACTCAATACAGAAAGCGCTTTCAACTCTAAAGACACTTTCCTTAGAATCTGGCTTCCAATAGGAACTCTTTAGATTTCCTGGAAGGTCCAGCATCTCTACCGTGTATGGAAAGTGAGGGGTTGGGTGTGCATGCCACTGTGGATGCAAGAGTCTGTGCAGGTGGGTGTGGAGGTCGGAGATCAGAGGTCAGTACTGGGTTTTTTCCACAGTCATGATCCACCTTACTTTTTGAGACAGGGTGTGAGCAGAGAGTTCACACATTTAGCAGGGTTGTCTGCTCAGAGAGCTCCAGTGATGCTCCTGACTCCACCTCATTAGTGCTGGGGTTGTAGATGTGTGCCACCATGCTTGGTTTTTAACCTGGTTACTAGGGATTTGAACTCAGGCCCTCATGCTTCTGCAGCAGGCACTTTGCCCATTGAGCCATCTCCTCAGCTCTACATTTCTTTGCTGTTATCATCCAAACTATGGCAGAGATCAGACCTTGAGGCTTCTTAATGCTCAGATGTTAAGGAAAGGTGAACACAGCCAAGAAACCATTTCCTTGTATGTGCATACCGTGGGTGCTATTGTGGAAATTCAGAACTGATGACACCTGGTCTTCTACTAGCCACAGACCCACCCATAGTCAGAGAGGGATCTGTCTATTGCCAGGATGGGCCCAATGTGTGACACACCTGCCTCAGCCTCCTGGGAGCTGGCATCACAGGTAGACACCACCATACTGGGCTAAGGTTCTCCTTTGGAGCAGAGACCTCAGAGCCTTCTTCTTTTTTCTCTTTCCCTCCTTTCTCTCATCTCTCTCTTTCTTCCTTTAAGATTGTTCTTTCCTGGCAGTTTTTGCAGGAATCTTTGTCTTGCTCATTATCTCTGTCTCTGCCCCGCTTCCCACCACTGCATAGGGACAGTGTCTATAAGTGGTACCATCCACAGACATGAATAGGTCCCTTGACTTTATGGGTTAAATACATTTGTTGACCTCTGTATAGTTCCCCTATCTTCATCATTTTTGTGTCATGATTCAGGATTCATTCATTAAGTGCAGTGCTTCTTGGATGAAGGACGGATGTGAAAATCCCTTCTTAAGGATGACAAGCGACATTGTTCAGTTTTATTTCTGTCATCTCACGATGCCTGCATGCCTGCCAGTGGCTAAGGGTCTCTCCTCTCCATGGAGGGCACTATTAAACATGTCATTCTGGACAAATCTGTCCTGATAGATCTGAGCTGTCCCCAAGTTGACCCCTGATTCTGCTGTGTCAATGGATGATGTCCCAGTGAAGACACACCTGCTTTGAGGTGGGATGTGATGGGGGCAGCCTCAGGGTGGGATGAAGACTCTGGGCTTGGGTCTGTGACTCCTGACATGACATCTTCCTGGTTTGCTTGTTGTCTTGGGTGTTCACCGCAGACATGCTCTAAATGCCTTTCTTTACACAGTAACTTTAGTTTTAGAGACAAGGATCTGTGCTGTACACCCAGCCTTAGGTATTTGAACAGTTTCTCCCAACCCCCTCCATCTGAGAAATAATGGTTCTATTTAGGAAGTTGAAGACCTGCCCCTCTCTAATAAACCACCCAACTCTTTCACAGTCTGAGATTCCAGAATGACCTGCAGAGAGCAGCGGTCTGTCCTGAGGGCCAGTGTGAGGAACCCACCTCCAACGGAGGAGTTATTGACAGTGGAAGGATTCTAGGGGAAGGAGATTGAGTTCTCTTTAAGTGTGTGGTCCCTGGTTGGTGAACCCTTTTCCAGTAGACAACCTCACATCCATGACTACGTACAACACAAGCAGGAGCAGATGGGTTATAAATTAACAAAAGGAGAAGAAAAAAAAGGTTGAAGGGAGGATGGTGGATGTGGGTTTGGGAGGAGTTTAGGGGAGGAATTGATACATTCTATGAAATTCTCAAGGAATTTCTAAAAATATTTAAAAGAAACAAAAATCTGATGGCTTCATACATTTATTTATGGCAATTGCATTATGAAGGCAGGAAGTCACCAAATTCACCACCTCATCAATAAGGCCACAGTGCAGCCAGTTCCAGCTTTGCCGAACTTAATAAAAGCTCTGGCTGGGCAGTGGTGGCACACGCCTTTAATCCCAGCACTTGGAAGGCAGAGACAGGCAGATTTCTGAGTTTGAGGCCAGCCTGGTTTACAGAGTGAGTTCTAGGACAGCCAGGGCTACACAGAGAAACCCTGTCTCAAAAAAACAAAAACAAAACAAAACAAAAAAAAGCTCTGAGGGCCAGGTGTGTATGTTTGTGTGTGTGTGTGTGTGTGTGTGTGTGTGTGTGTGTGTGTATGTGTGTGTGGTGTGTGTATGTTGGGTGTGGGGGTGAGGCTCAAAGCAATCCCAGCTCTTCCAAGGCTGAGGCAGGAAGATTGCAAGTGTGGAGCTAAACTGAGTTATGTTGTGAGTTCCAGAAAGGCCTGTTCTATAGTGAGACCTTGTTTTTAAGGGAGAGAAAACAAAAAACAAACAAACAAACAAACAAACACACACACACACACACACTTCCAGGGCCATATACATATAAAAGTGATGATGCCTTTCCCAGTGCTCCAAGGCCAGATGACCTGGACTGCTTTGAGCTGGCCTTCTCACATCATGCTTGAGAGGTAAAGTAAGGGTTACAACAGCCACAGGGGTCTGGATCCCTTAGTTTTGAACCCAGGTTTTTGTGTTTCATACTCTTTTTGCTGGGCCTGTCAGTTTGTTCCTCTCTAAAGTGGCCTGGGTGGTCTAGGTGTTCATTCTCTGCATTATAACCTACATTTTCTCTGTTTTACTGCTTTAGACCCTTAGGCAAGTGTCTCTAGGGTGTGGGGGCCATGAGCCGTGGGGACAGGATGGAAAGTGGGAGGCAGAAAATATAACCTGCCATCTGGGGCCACTGTCGGATGATCTATGCAGCAAGAGGTGACTTAGCAAGGCTGTGGGGAGCTTGGGGAGGGTGCTATAGTCTGGCTTTATGAAGAAGGAAGGATCTGGTAGACTTAGAGTGGATGCATTGTCCATGTGACAATGATGGGATTAGTGGGAGAGGACAGTGTAAGGGGCCCTTGCAGCTTCCAGATGGGAAACAAAGACATGAGGGAATTAGAAGAGTCACTTCTACTCTGCCTTTCTGGTCCCGAGGCTTCCTTGGGGACATTGCCGTCCCATGGGCTTGGAGGGTGGCCAACACCCTGCACTGTGAGTAGGGATCTGCAGCATGGAGTAAGAAGATGCTCCACCTGGTATCCTGGGCCTAGAACAATCAGGGTTCCTCTGATTCGGGACCCTAAGGTTCTAGAAGGGCCTTCGGGTATTCCGTGCTCAGTACTGGGCTTGATAACCCTTGGTGTTCTCTTTGTGTAGTGTACGTGTGACTCTAGGACTCTAGAACTCACAGCAGAGCTGAGAGTGTCTTCTGGGCTGAGCGGCAGGGCTCTGAGGACACCTGAGCCATCAGGTCCAAACCATTCTCCTTGGGTTGACCCTTCTGTCCTCCCCTGACAGCCACACTGCAAAAAGCCAGGCTACAAATACATGGGGTACTGGGGTCTTATGCATACTTGGCAAATATTTTACTGAGCTGTGCCTGGCATCCACAGGAACTCTTAAATCTTCATTCTGGTCTTGACTGACCCTAGTGGAGAGGATGTACCTAGCTCTGCAGAGACTTGATATGTCAGAGTGGAAGGATACCCAGGGGGCCCCACCCTCTCAGAGGGGAAGGAGAGGGGGTGGTGGGGTAACTGGGAGGCAGGGGCAGAGAGTGAGGTAGAGTGAATAAATGATTTATTTTAAAAGGTAGGTCTTTCTTTCTTTCTTTCTTTCTTTCTTTCTTTCTTTCTTTCTTTCTTTCTTCTCCTTCTCCTCCTCCTCCTCCTCTTCCTCCTCCTCCTCCTCCTCCTCCTTCTTCTTCTTCCTCCTCCTCCTTCTTCTCTTTCTCCTCTCCTTCCCCCTTCCCTCCCTCACCCCTTTCCTCTCTCTCCCCTTCTCCTTCCCTCCCTCCCCCCTCTGTCTCTCTGTCTCTCTCTCTCAGACAATGTGTTTTCTAGGCAGTGTGGATTGGTAAGTCACACATGTCTTTTTCAGATGCAAATCCAGCAGCAGGTATGTGGCAGATTCAAAGCTCAGTGGCTGTTAGACGTAGTGACACAAATCTATACTCTTAGCATTCTGGAGGCTAATTGAGGAGGCACATGAGTTCAAGGCTAACCTCAGGTACATAGAGTGACACTATCTGAAAAGAACCAAACCAAACCAAAACACAAAACAAAACAAACAAAACCCCCAAAACCCCAAAGGGTAGAAATGAAGGAAAAACTGTTTAGTGAAGAATTGTTTATGTTGGAGCCTGATCGTTACGGTTGCGGAGAACAACCTGGAATTGCTTGGAGAGGAATCACAATGAAAGCAAGCAGGGAAAGGGACAGGCCATGGTTCTCCTCCCTCCCTCCAAGCTCTTACTGGGTTCCCATTAGCTGAAGCCAATGCAGAACCCATGGCATGATCCATGTGAGGCACCTCCCACAGAGGTAATCCAGATAGGCTCGGAATGTAGCTCAGCCTGGGCAGTGGTGTCTCAGTTTCCTTGCTGGATGAGTATGCACCAATTACAGTTTTTTGTTCCATGGTTGTAGGAATGACTCAAGAGTGGGCAGATCCTTAAGATGGGCTGTAAGGGGCACCTCTTTCATTAAGGAAGGGCATATACTGGTCCAGGCACTGGGCCCACCCTAGTGGGGTCTTTAGATGGGGCAATGTACTGGTTACCTTTCCTCTTGATGCAACAAAAGTCCTTGATGGAAAAAGCAACTTAAGGGATGTATTTTGGTGCATGGTTCAGGGTACATAGACCATTGGGGAAGGCATGGTAACAGAATGGCTTCCTGCCATGGTGACAGGAGCATGAGGTAGCTGCTATGATCCTGATGGATGGCCGGGAAGTGGAGAGTTAAGGCTGGAAGTGGGGTCTGCTATAACTTCAAACCCCTTACCTCCAAGGAACCAGCCACTACCAACCAGGTCTCCCATCCCAAAGGCTTTGCAACATCTTCCACCATCACCATCCCTGCCTGGCTGTTGAGCCTTAGCTTCCAGACCTCTAGAGAGCAAAGCCATCACTGCATTGGGAGGTTGAGCATCTCTTAGCTGGGTGTTTACATGTCTACCTTGGAGTCTGGGAAGCTGAGGACCCCAAAGCTGTATGAAAGGAGCTGCTGGGGATGTTTAGAAACACGGTAGACCCTTTTATTTATGCTTCTTTGAAAACAGACGATGTGTTTTGATGATTTCTGAAGAGTTTAAAAACAATATACTTAATTGCTATGAGTAATTTCAGAGCTCATTAATGTAATAAATCTCCGGAGGGAAATATTCTTAGTTAACGATCAGCATAAAACCAGAGAGATTCAAACAGCAAGTAGAGGAAGGCTCTAGCTTGTGCTAAGATGGAATAGGAATAGTGGGCATGGGGAAAGAAGGGGGCCTGTTTGTCAATGACATGTGCTGACAACTGGTGACTGATTGGTGGCCCCTGGAGGCTGGGCAGGGACTACCCTCTGACATCATTGTCACCTGAATTTAAGATCTTGGGAATCATCATCCAGAGATTTTTGTAATTTGGGCAGCCTTGAACTCCAGCTTAGTGACTTTTGTTTACCATTAGGAAAGGATCACCTTGAAGTCATAGGGAAGCCCCTATAAACTGCACTGGAGCCCAAACCTAACCCTAAGCCAAGATAACCTCCCAACTCCTGAAGTCCCTAATGCATCCCTCTCTTGATCTTCCTCATGTCAATCAAAGGCACCTCTATGCAGCCCTTAGTTTCCTGTTGTGATAAAATAGCAGTCATAACAGTGTAAGGGAGGCTGGGCTTATTTTGGCTCATGTTTTCAGAGCTTAGTGTGTAGTCACATGGTTCTGTGAGTGTGCTGAGGCAGAGCATCAAGGCAGGAAGCATGGAATGAAGCAAAACAACTTATTTTATAGTGGACAGGAAGCAGAGAGGGCTCCAGGGAGAAGATATTCCCATCCAGGGCATATACCTAAGCAACCTACTTCCTCCAGTCAAGCCCCAACTTGCACCTCCCACCACCCCCCAGTAATGAGGTTCATTTCAGCTTATAGTCTGTCATCTTGGAGAAGTCTAGGCTGCAGGATCTGAAACAACTGCTCACATCACAGCCACAGCCAAAAGTAGAGAGCAATGGATTCATGCACACACACTAGATCTTAGCTTGCTTTCTCACCTATACAGCTCTGGTCCAGTCTACAATTAGGATGGGCTTTCCCACCTTAATTAACCAACATACCTAAGGTAATTCCCCATAGACATTCCCAAAGGCTAACCTTATCTAGACTGAGATTACCTTTCCAGGTGATTCTAGATTGAGTCAAGTTGACAATGAAAACCAGTGTTCACAAGAGATCATGCTGTAGCTCTCCATTCTACCTTGCTGGAACCCCAAGTCATCCAGTTCATCAATGCTTCTTTAGATCTCAGTTCCAAGGAGTGACCTCTTTCCAGGTTGGCGATCTGGGTGGACCACTGTACCATTGCAGCCTGAGTTAATGGAAGACCTGAGTTTGTTCCAGCAGAACGATTTGAACCTAAGATCCCAGTGCTATTCAATCCATGCTATCCCAGAATCCTGATCTAAAGACAACAGGTGGGCTGTCAAAGCTCTTGTCTTATTCCATCATCGTCTGTTGGGAGGTCAGGCTCCCTTAAAGGAAAATCCCATTCATGTAGTTTGGACCTGCTTATGTACTGAGTGGCTTCAGGGTGATAGAGGTATTTGTGTGTGTATTTGGGTGTGCATGTGCATATGTGTTTTTCTAGTTTAGCAATGGCAGCTTGAGGGCTCTCTTTAAGAGCTACAGGCAGGAGAGAGTAGACTGGCTTAATGGAGAATGGCTAATTAGTAGGTCATGGTTGAGGAGTGTCAGTTTCATCTAAGGGTGGCCTGGCTCAAGAATCTCACCTTCTAAGCCAAACAAGGTGTAGCTGTGGGGAGGAAGAGGCATGGAGGGAACCATGCGTTGGTACCAACCTGGGCTGTAGAATATAATGGGTTTGAAGGTAGCCTCAACTACATAGAGATATTCCTTCTTAAAAATTAAATGAATATAGTGTTGTGATACAGCAGTAGTGTGGCTGACAGAAGTGTGTATTCCTAGGCAACTCTCTGTCCCCGTCATACGCCCTATGCTCTTCTGAGCTCAGTCATGGGGAACATGGTGACTTGTCTTTAAATAAAAGATGTTATTTTTATTTTATGTGTATGAGTGTCTGCCTACATGTATGTACATACAGCCTACAGATGCCAGAAGAGGGTACTGGATCCTCTAGAACAGGGGTTAGACAGCTGTGAACCACCAAGTGGGTGCCTAGAACTGATTTCAGGGCTTTAGCAAGAACAGCAAGTGCTCTTAACTGTTGAGCCAGCTCTCAAGCCTGACCTACCTTCTTGTCTCTTTTTGGTGACCTCTGGTGCACTGGCAGAGCTCTGACAGAGGATGGTGGACTCCACTTTGTGAGCCAGGTAGCAACTGCGCACTGGAGGGTAGGGGGCAAGAAAACCGGGATAGAAACTCTAATATGGGACCCTTCCAGATAGCCTCCAACTCTCTCAGTCCTTGAACAGGAGACTCCCTGGAGAATCCAAGAGGCAGGGGTTGCAGCGAGCAATGCCTTCTCCAATGACTACAAAACAACATTGAAAAAGTAAGCTATCCAGGGAAAAGAGGAAGCCAGGGAGCAGACTTGGCCTTGAGGAGTGAGATATCTAGTTAGATGCTTACCAAATTCCATTCATACCCATGGGCGCCTCATAGACGGCTGGTCCTTTCATTGCCCATTCAGTACTGCATAGAACCAAAGGAAAATGAAGAGGAGGCGTGGCTCTTCAAATGAAGTCTAGAATATGCTTTCAGCTCAAGGCTGGCTAAAGAGTGCTGTCCAGGTTTGCCCTGGGCTTTCTAGGCTGGGGTGGGTCTTTGAACCAGCGTAGAGCAGTCATGTTGATGTGGGTGGTACAAAGGAAGTTGGGAAGAATTCCGAATGAAGGGCATGTTTGTGCTTCGTTCTGTTTCAGCTAGGAGCCAACGCACAGCCTCTGATAACACTTTAGTTGTGTTGAAGTCTTCTTGCAAGAAGATATGTCACTGTGGTGTATGAATTATCCATGTGACCGAGAAGCATGTTTCTTAACTTTCTCTATACGAAGCAAACTTATGTGTTTTTTTTTCCCTCTTGTAAGTCTAGGGGAAAAAAACCTAACCTCTCAGACAGTGACATTACTGTCACCTGCTTAAAATAGTATGACGTTCTTCAAGTCTGAACATACTCTCTAGGGCTCTCTGTTTTCCATGAAAGCATTTATTTCAGTCAAAATACTTCATGTTTTTCTCCATTCCGACATTTCACCAAAAAGGAGTGGCAAGACGATATAGCAACTTAAAAACTCCCACGCCATCGCTAACAGAATGCTTTCCTCGCTCTATGGAGAATCCCTCTTTCTTTGGACTATGTCAGAAGCCATGGGGGAAAGAGTTGGCTTCTCAACAGCCCTTGGGGGCTATCCATTTCTGGGGAATATCTGGGTCCTGCCTGGGGATTGGGCTCTAAGATTGTGAAGGTACTGTCAGGGAGATGGGTGGGGCTCCGAGGAGGTAGGTGGGGTTATACAGTCCTGGATAGCGCTCTAAGGAGCTAGGTGGGGCTTCTGGAGCTGTGTGGGGCTCTAGAAGATGATTGGGTGTGTTAGGAAGCTGGGTAGGGCCCAAAGGAGGGCTACAAGGGTGTGATCAGGGCTACAAGGAGCTGGATGGACCCCCCTCCCCCAAGGAGGTAAGAAGGCCTCTGAGGAGCTATGTGAGGCTCAGAAGATCTGAGAGCAGCACCTAGGAGCAGGGAGCTGTAAAGAAGGGCTGCAGAGATTGAGGGGGACTCCAGGGAGCTGAGTTGGGCCTCAGGAGTAGGGAAGGGTTTCTCAAGGCTGAGAAGTCCACCAAGGAGCCAGGAGGAGTCTATAGCCACTGGTTGGCTCCGAGTGCTAGGAGCTGGCAACACTCCTCTGTGCCCACTGTCTTTGGTTGCCCTCACTGCTCAGTTACACCGTGTTCCTTTTTTTCCCTGATTGAGGACAGAGTCGGATTCCCCTTCCCAGCCCCCCTTCCTGCCTCCCTTAACCTCATGCACTGCTGGCCCTCATCACCCGCATGATGGAACTCTGAATATTCGGACGTGGGCTCCCGGGCTGCAGATGTCATGTCTTTCGGTCTGTTGTTAGCCAGGAGACAACACGGACTCCCCTGGTTTACCTGTGTAGTCCCAGGGCGTCTCAAGGTGCCGTGAGCGCCGCGTCTCCTGTCAGATGTGGTTGGCGAGAGATGAGGACAGCATGACCACCGGCCCCCCATGCGCAAGGCGCAGGTCAGCTCGCGAGGACAGCGGCGCAGTGGTGATGTGGCCATGACTACTTGTCAAGAGAGTCAAGGAGAAGTTGGAAAGGGGGGGAGGAAGTGGCAGGAGGGGGTGAGGAAGGGGGGCTGCAAGAGAAAGGTCTTGTCATCCCCGGATGACATTCTCACTGTTGCCCGGCATGTTCCATGGGCTGTGTCCAACCCCCTGGGGACGGGGGATGGATTTCCAGACCATTCTTCAGGCCCCTCACAAGTGCCTGGAGCAATTTGATTGGCATTGCCCATCAGACATCTGCAATTCATACCACTCGTTTAATCAGGGCCATTGGAAAGTCTGGGCTGGCTTTCCCTTGTGTCTTTACTGCTCACGAGCGTGCCTGTGTGCACCTGGGGTGGGCGACATCCCAATGGAAAATAACTTCGGCCTGGAGCAGGGCACCTTTTAAAGCCTATAGGCCTGGGAGACTGCTGTGTCGTACCAAGTTTGTGAGATTTTGGAAGGGAAAGCACAGTAATGGTGCCAGTTCTTAGGATCATAAATAATCATAATGAACAGGACTGCTGTATATTTATGTTGGTTTGTTTTCAGACACTTTTCATTTTATTTTGAATTTTTTCATATTGTGTTGACTTGAAACACTTCTGTCTATAGCATGGCATGCTCTGCAGAACACTGGAGAGCAGCACCATTCTGTATCTGTCCGCCGAAACACGCAGTGGCCGGGAGTGGGCAACTTCTAACTGCCTGCAGAGTCCAGAGCGGCCATGTTAGTCTCCCTGGAAGCTGCTGGACATTGGGGGAAGGTATTATAGTGGTGGCTGTGGGTTCTTTCTCTAATATTAACTGTCAGTAATGTCTTCCTGATGGTGTATCTAGAATGCTGTCCCCAGGAGGACACGTTGTTTTCCAGTTTCCATTGTGGATAAACTGGGAGGGGGTCAGTTCATGGAGAATAATAGCTGTGTCTGCAAATGTATGTACAACTGGACCATGGGTCACCATGCTTGTTTCAAGGACCAGGATGGAGAACAATGGCTCTCATGCTGGCACTGAGCAAGAGGCTATAGCCTAGGCTATATAAGGTCCTATAGGTTATATAAGCTGTAACCTAGGCATTGATCCTGGTGGATGGATGGAAGGGGGCTTGATGTTGCTTGCCTATGAGAGAGCCAACATTAGACCTAATCTACAGGCATCTCCTGAAATCACTCTTTTAAAGAAGTTATTGGGGCTGGTGAGGAAGTTCCTTCCAGAAAGTGCTAGCCAAGTTTCATCTCTAGAACCCATCTGTAAAACAAAAGGAGCCAGCTGTGTTGCCACATGTTTACAATCTTAATGTTGGGCAGCAGAGTCAGGAGGATCCCTGGCATGAGAGCTAGCCTAGCCTAGTTGGTGTGACCTAAGTCCTAGTTAGGGACCTTGTTGCATTAAAACTGCAACAAGGTAGACAGCCAGTCTGAGGAACAATACCTAAGATTCTCTTGCACCAACCCGTACATAGACACACACACACACATACATATATATATACAGGCACACATACACAGATACACACATATATAGGCACATACATACACAGATATACACACACACAGGCACAAACATACACAGATATACACAGACACACACAGACATACATACACACAGATACACACAGACATACACAAACACACACAAGCACACATAGACACACAGACACACAGGAGAAGGCACACAGACACACTTAGACATATACACCTAGATACACAGACAAAGATACACAAACACATACAGAGTCACACAAACACACATACACACACAGACGCAGACACCAAAATACACACACACACACACACACACACACACACACACACACACACACTTTTTATTTGTTTTTATAAAGCTGGGCATCTAACCTAGGGCCTTGCTCCTGCTGGGCAAACCTCTGCCACAGAGCAGCGGTGCCCTGCTGGGGAAGCACCCCCTGAGAGCTTCTCTAAGGACTGGCATTGCCCACAAACCAAATGATCTGTTGTGGATATACTGTGGACTCTCTGTGAACCCAAGACAGTCGCTCTTCTCTGCCTGAAGCTCCACTTCTAATCCTTCAAGATGGGTGCCTCTGCTTGCTGTCACACCTGTGGCAGGCACCTACCTCTGCTCACTCTCTCTGAGACACAGAAAGAGCTCTTTTCCAGGGCTCTGTGTGTAGCTTTGGTATAGGACAATGTTCACCGAAAGCAAAAGTTTGTTTTTCCTTCCTTTTCTGCCTAGCTTTCCCTGGGTTATGATTTTTAAAAAAATCTTTGACATGTTCCTACTGGTGAAGCATTGTCCCTGGTTAAATTATTTGCCTCCGTGTATGGCAGTTTTGCTTGGAAATGAACTATTCGTGTGGTTTCTAGAGTCACACAGGCTTAGATCAAAACCCTAGGCCAGATCCTCAGGAGCAAAGTTCAAGATCATGACTATGGACCCCACCCTGTGATTGCTGGGATATTTCATTCAGAAACATTTTGTTTTGTTTTGTTTTTCTTTAATTACTCTTTGTTAGTCTGTGCCCCTTGGCCAGTGTCCCTCACCCCACCCTCAAGCCGTGAACTCAGTGGATACTGAGGTGCCTGACTTCATCCTGATTCATCACCTCTAGGCAGCTGAGGTTTGAGATTCTGCTTTGGCACTGCCCCTGGAAGTATGGAGGTGGCTCCTAGTACAGGATGCCACCCCACAGCATCCATAGAAACTGCTGATTCAGGGGAGATGAAATAATATGGTGGCTGCACTGTGGCATCCACGGTGGGTCCTTGTGCTTAAAAAGCTGCAGCAGAGGGTTGCTTTGATGAGCTCCAAAACCAGCATGCTGGGGTTCAGCTCACTGTATATGGTACTTAAAAGAAATGTGACCCCACTTTAGTCTCCAGGATGCTGGTGCTGTGTAGACATGCTAGCTTCCCAGTCTTGCCCCAGATCAGGAAAGGATCCCACTCATGCTTCTCTGTGGTCACGTGTCCCTCCATCTCCGGGCGGCACTAAATGTACTCTCATTTCCCATGAAAGGGTGGCAGGAGTTCTCTCCAGGCTGACTCAGTAAGTCTGTCACTTGCTTGGATCCCATGTCCTGATGAAAGGCAGAGGATGGTCCATCTTGTAGAGAAATGATATTGTTCATGGTGACATTCCAATTTTGAACTGGCAAAAAAAAAAATAGAATTTTTTGGTGTGGCTTGGTCTGTATCAATTACTGTATACATTTTTTTCCCAATTCTTTCAGTGATTCCCTGAGATAGGAAAAGTTTTAGGGATCCATTTAACAGATGGCAAAATGAAGGTTGAGAAAGTGAAATAGCTTTCCCAAACTCACATAGCCAGTGGAGCAGAGGTTGAACATAGCTTATGTTCGCTAACTTGCTTTCTGTTGCTGTAACAAAACATTCTGACTAAAAGCAACTAAGGTGGGAAAGGGTTCATTTGTTTATTGTGATGCTTCCAGGTCACAATCTTGAGAGACCAAGTCAGGAACTAAGGCAAGAACTGCATTGCTTCTGACCAAGAAACTCACATCCCAGCCAAAGATGCATATCAGGAACTACAGAGATGCCGCTGGCTAGCTGGCTTTCAGACTAACTTACACCCAGCTAGTTTTCTTACACAGCTGAGGACCTACGGGATGGCACCACCCACAATGGGTTGGGCTGTTCTAACCAGTTAACAATCACGACACAGTCATGCCCACAGGCCAATCTCTTCCAAGTAATTCCTTGGTTGACGCTCTCCTTTTAGATGGTTCTAGGCTGAGGTAACCAGGACAAAGTATAATTGTAAGGTTTGTGCCTTTAGCTCATGAATGTCATGACAAGGACCTCATCCCTATGGGTTCTCACGTGTACCTTGCTGTTGTATGACTTAGGCACTGACCAATGTCTGATCTTAAATGAGTCATAATACCTCTTTGGATCTTGGTTGGCCTTATCTGTCACAGAGGTTAAGACTGAATGAACCTTCAAGATCCCACTAGGTAAGGAAGTGCTACAAAAATAAGACTCAGAATCTGTGGTGGTTTGAATAAGAATGGTCCCCATAGGCTCATATATTTGAATGCCTAGTCACCAGGAAGTAGAACTCTTTGAAAGGATTACAAGGACTAGGAAATGTGGCCTTGTTGGAGTGCTCTCCCTCCCTCTCTCTCTCTCTCTCTCTCTCTCTCTCTCTCTCTCTCTCTCTCCTCTGCCTACAGATCAGGATGTAGCTCTCAACTACTTCTTTAGTACCTGCCATGCCTACCACCATGCCATGGTGACAACAGACTAACAGACTAAGCTTCTGAAATTATTGTTTTCCTTTATAAGAGTTGGCATGGCCATGGTGTCTCTTCATAGCATTAGAACGGTGACTAAGACAGAACCCCAGGAAACCTTTGCTGAGGCCTTCTAAGGATAGTCAACACTGATGATGCTTTGGTGGCTTATGCTGTTGCAGATGACCTACGATGTCACATTTCTTCATTAGCATTGAATTGTTAAGAGATCAAACTATCAAACCCATTTTGGGGGGGCCAGGTAGCTTGACCCAGTAACTAACCTTGATTTTCTGTGGTCTTTCTCTGCAACCTTGACCTTGGGGTACCTGAGGTGAGGCAAGTCGATTGTTGGGCCCTTGTGAATCTCAGGGAGGCCAATGAAGAGTAGATAACTCTTCACTCATTTGATGTAGAGCTTTGCCTTCCTGGATATGGAACATCTAAGGCTGGGTTTGTGGGTGACATGTCACCGTTGTCTTAGTTACTGTTCTCTTGCTGAAAATAGACACCATGACCAAGGTAATTTAAAAGGAAAACATTTAATTGGGGGGTTTCTTAGTTTCATTCCTATCAAGGCAGGGAGCATGGTGGCAGGCAGGCAGGCATGGCATTGGAGCAGTGGCTGAGACGAGCTACAGGCAGAGAGAGCTTGAGTTTGGGCCTGGTGTAGGCTTTTGAAACCTCAAAGCCTACCCCCAGTGACACACCTCTTCCAAAAAGGCCACCCCTCTGCCAACAAAGCCACACCTCATCCTATTAGGTTACACTTCCTGTAAAAAATCAGGGTTCTCTAGAGTAACAGAACTTATAGAATTAACCTTTGGATATAGAAAAAGGTTTTATTATAATGATCTAAATTAAAGGCAGTAGTCCAAATAATCCAATAATGGCTGGCTGTGAATAAAAGTACAAGAACCCAGTAGTTGTTCAGTCCATGGGTCTGGATGTCTATATGGTCTTCAGTGTACACTGGAATCCCAAAGACATAGGCTCTAATTCGAGTGAAGGAATGGACTCACTACCAAGGTGGGGGCAAGCTGACAAAGAACAAAAGCTTTATATAGGCTTCCAGTAGAGGGCATGGCTCATATTAGATCTGGATTAAAGATACAGATTATAGGTGTGTCTTTTCCTAGCTCAAAAGATCTGAATTAAAGGCACGTCTTTCTAACACAAAGATCCAGATAAGAAGTAGATCTTCCTACTTCAAATTAAGCCATAATCCCTCACACATGTGCCCTCTATTTTGATGTTTTTGTTCTAGATGTAGTCAAGTTGACAACCAAGAATGGCCATTATAGCTCCTAATCCTTCCCAGACATTTCCATTGACTGGGGACCAACCATTCAAATACGAACCTATAGGAGCCGATTTTAGTTAAGCTACTCCTACTATCCTCTCAAAAGCTGAGCTTCCCATTTATTTCCCTTGGATTGTGGGGCTTCACTTGGTCATGAGGGTTCTAGAAAACCCATGCAGGGAGGGGCATGATGTTCATTCCAGATGTGGAATGAGAATTTTAGCCCTGCAGAGTCTCTCAGATGCCTAATATTCCACCCTGCTAATTTCCCAATGTTCTCTGCTTTTCCTAGTATCTCAAGAAGCTGACAAAGCAAGCTGCTATGGAAGAATGGCTTCAGTAGGTTTGGCCACTAGGAGAGTCCCAAAGAGCCTCAGAGGAAAACAGTGGGTATTTTGTCCTGAGATGATATACTGCTTTGGGGTCCTGTAATTCAGAACATTGGTACTCACAACATGTATACCCCTAGCCACTGGGGCATTTTAAGGGGTGTCTCTTTTTGTTCTTCCTTTTCTCTTCCTCCTTTTCTTGCTTCTTTCTCCTTTCCTCTTATTTTTTCTTTGACACAGATATAAACATTAAAACTTTCCTTAGGCTCATGTTTCTGCAGACTCATTCTTTGTGTTTGTGTGTTGGGATTACAGGTGTGCACTGTCCTACCTGCCTGGGGAGTTGCTCTTGGGATCACTATGGTACTTCCTCCCTTTACCAAGCCCTTACTCACTCATGTAGCTTCTTCCAAATACCTTTTCTTTCCTGCCTTGTCCCACATAGACACTCTCCTGAGTAGGGTACCTGCTACCACCCTTGAAGGAGGAATGAGACTGAAGTAAAAAGAGGACTCCCAGTTCACAAAGGAAACTAAAACCTTAGTTTGGTTTGTCTGTTGCTTTAATGAGCCACTCTGACCTAAAGCAACTTCTGGAGGAAAGGGTTTATTTGCCTAACAGATTATAGTTTATCATGGAGGGAAGTCAGGGCAGAAACTGAAGTGGAGGCCATGCCATGGAGTAGTGCTGCTAACTGGCTTGCTCCTCATGGGTTGCTCTGTCTGCTTTCTTTTACAACTGGGGACAACCTACCTGCCCCAGGGCATGCTGATGAAGGCATCGTCCCAACAGAACATCTCTTTCTCTAGGTGACTCTAGTTGTGTCAACTGGACAAAACTAATCAGCACAATGGACAAGTCATAGAACAGCTTGAGGTCAGAGCTGAGTCTCCAACCCAAGTCTTCACATTTCAGATTTGTGGTCACATCACAGACTTCTCATTGAATGGTTCAACTCACCAAAAAGTTTTGGTTGTTGGTGACTGTCTTAATCAGGGTTTCTATTCCTGCACAAATATCATGACCAAGAAGCAAGTTAGGGAGGAAAGGGTTTATTCAGCTTACTTCCATATTGCTGTTTATCACCAAAGGAAGTCAGGACTGGAACTCAAGCAGGTCAGGAACCAGGAGCTGATGCAGAGGCCATGGAGGGATGTTCCTTACTGGCTTGCTTCCCCTGGCTTGCTCAGCCTGCTCTTTTATAGAACCCAAGACTTCCAGCCCAGGGATGGCACTACCCACAAGGGGCCCTACCCCCTTGATCACTAATTGAGAAAATGCCCCACACCTGGATCTCATGGAGGCACTTCCCCAACTGAAGGTCCCTTCTTTGTGATAACTCCAGCCTGTGTCAAGTTGACACACAAAACCAGCCAGTACAATAGGAAGGTTTTTCTCAAATACCCCAAGAGATAGATTCAAAGCAGGCATGCATGCACCTTGCAGATTTTCCTATAGCAGGTAGCTGCCATTGCAATGGGTCTTAGACAGGAACCTATCAAATGCTAAAAGAATATTAATGATGCAGTCTCATGGGGAGATGTGTGTGCATCCTCTTGACCACCCTGAAACTACAATGTAAATAATTAGCAAAAGCCAGGTGGAAACTGGTATGTTCGATGTGGTGGTAAAAATGCATGATACAAATGTACTTTTATTTTGAGTATATTTATTACCCGTGAAAGTGAAGACTAGTAATCGTGCTGCCTGTGCCCTGGCACCCTGACAAGTTCATGAACAAGCTAACCCCCATCCCAGTCTGCTCTTGTGTGATGCAGGTATTACAGGTTGGGGTGAGTGTAAGACTTTTCTAGAAGGAGTGATGGGGGACAGTTTGATTCTCCTTCCCAACCTTCCCCTCAAATTACCCATTCAG
Organism: Mastomys coucha; assembly: GCF_008632895.1. Classification (NCBI taxonomy): domain Eukaryota; kingdom Metazoa; phylum Chordata; class Mammalia; order Rodentia; family Muridae; genus Mastomys; species Mastomys coucha. The sequence continues at coordinate 27,249,480 of NW_022196904.1, forward strand.
GACAGTCCTTAATTGGGACACCCTCCTGCAACTTCTCCGTCTTATGTCTGTGGCTGTTATTCTCCTCCTTGAGGAGGGAACCAGGTGTGGCTAATCTGTCCACCAAGGTTTTAAATCACTGGCCTGACACTGAGGTCACAGGAGGACCAGGCCGTGGACTGGCTGTGTGTTCGTGGAGTTGCAGTGAATTCTAATTATCGGCTCTACCTGGCATCCAAAGCACTTAGGAACTTCAGGATGGGCCAATAGTTATTCTTGGTGGCGGACACTGTGTGCCTGACTTATGAGAAGATGTCATTCTGGGAGAACTCAGGGAGTGAGTGGCGATAAAGGGGACAAGTCATTCTCTAGTCTCCAGCCTGCTGCCGACCCCTCCCAGAACCTTCCCGCCTTGGAGTCTTGAGCATGGCTGCTATAGGCTGGGGCAGAGGTATGCCCATGCCTGCCTTCTCCCCTCACGGATGGGGCTTCTTAGAAACCGTTAAGACAGAAGGGCACTAGCCTGAGGCCATCTTTGCAAGGTGTTAGTAGCAACCTGCTATGGACTCACATTCATCAAAGTTATGAGACTGATGTATAAACCCAGAAATCCAACACATTAGTAGTGAAGGGGAAAAGCTAGGAGCGCGAGGCTTCTTACATTGGCTTGAACTGGCTTCTCCAGCTACTCCGTGTCCCTACTACACCATTTTCTTTGGACAAGCCCATTCCTCTGAAATGACAGTTTCCTCCAGGCAGTGACAAGGTAGAGTAGGAGGTTCATTTATTTTCTCTTCTGACTTGGTACAAGTCTAATAAACTACACCCTGGGGGAAGTGGACCATTTCTGGTTTCCTCTACTACCCTGGACCTTGGGGAGACTTCCTACCTCATGTGTAAGAAGAAAAAAAAAAGACGAGGAGGTGGCTTGTCTTGAGGACAGGTTTATTTTGCTGTAAACTCCAGAAGGTGCTCAGTAGAGACACTGAACTTCTTTGCCTGGTTAGGCTTCTTATCAGGACCGGTAGGAGGGCTGGCTCTGCGGAGTGGTGTAAACTGTTAAAGTAGGTTGTGCGGGAAGGGTGTTCCCTATTTGTGTGGATTTCTGGAATTGACTGGGGTAGTGGTGGTTGAAGCTGTGAGACATGGGAAAGGGGATCATTCAAGCTGGAGCACAGCCACAGGAGGTGGGGGATGGCGTGTGTGTGGGTCACTGCTCTTATAGATGTTTCTGGAAACAAGAGGCAGAGGAAGAAGCTAGGAGTGGGGGTCCATGCCTGTAATCCTTCCACTCAGGGGGTTAAGGCAGGAGGATTGTTGTGAGTTTCAGGCCAGCCTGGGTGGCAGCATGGGATACTGTCTCAAAACAACAGCAGCAGCAGCAGCAGCAGCAGCAGCAACAGCAACAACAACAACAACAACAGAAAAACCCTAAACCCAAACGAAAATGAAGAATAACAAAAGAGGAGAGAAAGAGGGGAAAGGAACAGGTGGCTTCTGTATTTCTGTATTCCTCCATACTTTTCTCTCCATAAGGGAACTGTGAACTGGATTCTGGAGCAGAAAGCATCGAAGACACTGCAGGGCAATCCATAGTTGGGAATTGGGAGGAAACCCAGGGTAAGGAAAGCCATAAGAAGCTGGACAGTGCTGTAGCCAGTGGGCAGGGGATGCTGGGAGATGCTCTAAGAGGGTGGAAGAGAGATGAGGTTTCTGAAGTTGAGGGCTATGCACAGGCTGGACTCCAGGGTGGCCCCACTTCTCTGCCATTTTCCCCCAGTGGTCCTATGTCCTTTGCACTATTCTGAAGAGTAAATTCATTGATTATCATCACAGACTCTTGTGCAACATGGTCTCTGGGTCAAATGGGGTCAAATGGGATCACTTATGGGGTCACTTATGGGGCTCTACCCATGTCGTCCCCCAGGAGACAGGAAACTCTTTTCCTGAACCTTTATTTGGTTCTCAGGGGTTATTGACATATTGTAAAGGCTTAAGTCATGCTTGAACAGTGCTGAACAGCCTTCATGAGATGCCCACATACAACTGCCCCAGAGCAGTGGTGAGGTAGGATGTGTTGGTTGATTCCTGCTGTCCTGTCTCCTGGGGGAAGGGGCTGAAGGTTGATTTGTGATGTGTGTGTCTAAGCATGCATGATTAGAAGCTCTTAGCCCACAATGCTATGTTATCTGATGGGCAGCTGCCAACCCTATTAATGAACCAACCCCAGAGTCTTGAGTGTACGACAGTGGGGCCCTCCATACCGAGTTGTGCATTTTAGATAAATCAATATTAAATGAAGAACTGAAGGGGACTGGCCCACCTGTCTCTAGGAATCAGAAAAGGTATTCTGTAACAAAAGAGGGCCTGTGAGTGTATATTTCTGGGCTTAGAAAAGAGGTTCAAATTTAGTTTTCCATGTGATGACTCCTGGCTCAATCAGACATCAGATGTAGGGGTTGAGGTCCTGACTGTGTTCATTTCCTAGTCTGCTATGGTTTGAATGTGAAATAGCCCCACAAGCTGGTGACTTTCGACACTTGCTTACTGGTATTATTTTGGGAGGTTTAGAACCTTTGGGACATGTGTCTTATACAGCAGGAGAGAGGCTCATTGAGAACTGGTCTTTAAGATGGCACCTACTTCCAGTGCCTGATTCTCTGTTTCCTGGTCCTCCAAGATGTGAGAAGCCATAGCCACAAGTTCCCACTGTCACAAATGGAGCCACCGTATGATGTGCTCCCAGGACTGAGTGCCAAAGCGAAGCCTCCGTCCTTGCGTTGCTATATCAGGTATCCTGTCTCAGCCACAAGGAAGGTGACCAAGGAAAGTAATTGATAGGGCCTGGAGCGACAGCTCAGTGGCTAAGAACACTTGCTGCTCTTTTAAAAGATACTTTTATTAAGTGTGTGTGTGTGTGTGTGTGTGTGTGTGTGTGTGTGTGTGCGCGCGCGCGTGCATGTTTTAGTGTATTCATGGCACACTTCTTGTGAATGGTGCCCAGGAAGATCAGAAGAAGGCTCATGACCTTCTGAGACTGGACTTACAGACAGTTGTGAGTCACTGTGTAGGTGCCAGGAACTGAACTTGGGTCCTCTGCAAGAGCCAAAAGTGCTCTTAACCACAGAGCCACCTCTCCACCCCCACCACTTCCTGCTTTTGCAGGAGATTTGGGTTCAGTTTCTGGCATCCACATTGGTTGGTTTACAACTGGATCCAGGGAATCTAACACCTTCTTCTGGTCACAGCGAGCACCTTCAAGCACATGTTTCACATACATATACACAGGGACACACATATACACATTAAATCAAATGAATAAACAATTCTTTAAAAAAAAAGAAAGAAGTAACGAGTACATTGCCTCATCGCCTGCTAGCTGTGTTACACAGGACAATTACTTTGCCTCTCTGTGCCTTAGGGTTTTTTTTTTTTTTTTAATCTGTGAAATAGGTTCAATTGTTACACAGCTTGAGTGAAGTATAATATTTTCAAGCCAGCTAAGGAGTAGTTGAACTATCACATGATCTATATAACTCAAGGAGTTGGCTGACAACTCATCTGTTCAACAAGATCTTACCAAGGATCTATCACATGCCAGCAAGCTTCTTAGTGCTTGGTGTGATGAGCGAGAACACAATTTTTACCCAGCTGAAGCTTCTAGTCTACATGGATTTGCAAAAAAGAGGTGACTTCAGGTGCAACAAGCAACGTGGAGATGCTACTGAGGTTAGAGTTGCTGAAATCCTCTTTGCCAGAAGATGGGAGAAGAAACCCAAGGGATTAGAAAGCAGGAACCTAACCCCTCAAGTGTGTGGAAGCAGGACCCAGAAGGGCAAAAACAGCTCCCCTTGGAGTCTGGGAGGCCTGGGGTGGGGTGAGGGTGTGTAGGTGTAAGGATGGCCTACATGGCCTCTCTTCTTTGGTTATTTTAAGGTAGCAATGGGCCAAGCTAAAAAGCTGCTTTGGAGGGCTGGCATGGAACCAGGATGCATCTTAGGACTACCTTTCCGCATTGAGTGCGAGTGAGACTGGAAGCCAGGTCTGGTCTCTGAGTGTTCTAAGGGGATGTCATCCTGGCTATAGAATGGGAGCTGGTGTGTCATCTTCCCCAAGAAGGAAACTTGGCCTCTCATGCCGTGCTGTCCTAAGGGACTTTCAAGGGCAGTCTGCCTCCATCCTGATTTCCTGTCACGTGTACCCTGCACTCTCCAGCTCCTGTGCAGGTAAGAAAATGGATGGGTCAGCTCAGCCCTGCAAGGTTGGTCCATGGGCTTTAACTCCCACCCACTGAGCTGCCTCCAGTGCACCCCTGAGAGGGTCATGGCCAACCTCTGTCCTTGACTGCCATGGGCTTCCCTTGCTGAGAGGCAAGTCCAAGCTGCCCCTTCAGTCGCTGGGGTCGCCATCAGAAGTGAGGTTGAGAGGGATGCTGGAGGTGAGCAGGCTTGGGTGCATGTGTGGTTCCGGTCTAGTTATACCTTATAGAACACTTGGGGCCATCCTCAGTCTTCAGCATCCCCCTGTGCACTGGTCCTTATAGCCCCTACCTTAGCACACAGAGACTGCATCCAGGTCACTCCAGACTCTTCCAGTCTCTTCTCAGAAGGGAGCAGTCAGCTACAGGCATCTTAAAGCCCACCTCTGCCTCTGAGGAGGGGAGCTGGAGAGCATATGAATCTGAGTGTCTACAGACAGGGCCATCAGCCCTCATTTGCACTGCATCAAATTTGCGGGTTGCAAGATGGAATTCGCAATTGCTTTTCGGCAATGTTCAAATTAGCACTTCTTAGCATATTAATGAACTATGTTTTTTTTTTCATTATGTGACCAATTTTAATGTAAATAGCAGTCTCCATGCAAAGATTGGGTCAGTGTTATAAGGGCGCAAAGTTTCCGAGCTTCCCTTGGAGGCTGGGATTCTAGCTTTTGGGTAGGCAGGCTCTGTCTAGCACAGGGCCATTGTCCACCATGAGTGGTATTTTGGGACTGCTTAGTTTGCTAGGTGCTTAGTCACTTCAGGGCTGGAAGAAGCCAAGAGAAATATATCCCTAAAGACCCACTCCTAGTGACTTACTTCTTCCAGTCAGATCCTGCCTTCCTAAGGTTGGCAGAACCTCTCACCCTTTAGTGCACGAGCCACCACAACATCCATGCCTAGAAAGCTCTAAATGTGAGACTCACAAGTGTACAACTTGGTCTTCACACTTGCACAACAAACACTTTAGCAGCTGAACCATTTCCTAAACCCCTTGAAATCATAATGGATTTGGTCAGTGAATTCTCTGGAGCACTGCAGGACAGACTGGAAGTTCTTCCCTTCCAGGCATCTTACAGCTGTTGGTGCTGACCAGTCCAGCCATATGCCCTAATGTGATGTTATCACGGAGCAGAGACTTCAGGCACAGCTGCACACTGCCTGCCCTTCTGCAGAGGCAGGGTACTAAACAAGGTCACAGCCTGATGGGACATCAGAGCCCGGGGAGTTGGGCTGTGCAGTCTCCAACCGGCTGCACCTGGATGGCTGGAGACAGTGGTCTGGGCTCTCTGGAAGAGTGGTGACCTTGTACATTCCACACACACACACACACACACACACACACACACACACACACACACACACACCTACCCACCCCAAGATTTCAAAGACAAGAACAGAACAGACTGTAAGTTTTCTAAGTGCTATTACTTTCTTGGTTCACAATTCAAAATAAGGTGATTACTCACCACCACCTGCCCCCGGCTTGAATTACCAACTAAATAGTATTTTCCTGCAGGAGTGTGTATTTGTGATGCTTGCTACCACCGCCTACATGGCAGCCATACATTCCAAGGGCTTTAGCTAACTGTTCTTTACTATCTATAGATGGATACTCGGGTGTCCTGATTGTATTTTTAAACAGTGTGTGTCTTTGATGGGTCTGAAATTAATCCGTAACTAAGGTAGCAGGGGAAGAAAAAAAAACACATTCCAGCTCCTGATGAGTAAGTTGTAGGCCATGGAGACTCCACAGCCTCCTAGGGAGGAAGCTTCCATCAGAGCCATCCCAAAATGCAATGGGGCAAGCATACACATCCACTTAGAGACTCTAGGAATCTGCTAGGTTCCTGGGGACATATCAGTCCTGGGACATCATAGGTCCCACTGATTTTGAGTAGGTTCACTCCTAAATTCAGGTGTTAAAATATGATAGCCAATGAGGTGATCCTGAGTCCTTTAAGGGGGAGATTAAGCCACAAGTACCTCCCTTATAAATGGACAAAGGCTTTTTATGACGAAGGTTTAATGATAGTTGGCTCACCTGCTTTTCTGCCTCCCACCACATGGAGATGCTGCCCTTTTGTCCCAGAAGGCAAAGCAACCAGGAGCCCTTTGGAAGCAGAGAGCTAGCAGCTCTCACCACTCAGATATCCTGACATTTTAATCTTGGGCTTCTTTTTCTCATAGGCCCCAGCACTATGAGAAGAAAATAATTGTATTCTTTATGCATTTAGTACACCAGCACAAATGCAAATCTGTCTGTCAGTCCACCAGTGTGCAAACACACTGGCTTAGTCAAGGTTTTTATGTGGAAGGCCAAATCAGATGGGCTTGTCAAACCAGGTAATATCAGTTTCCGAAACTGAAAATCTTGCTGAGTAGAGTTTCAGGAAGGGCTGGATCTGGGGGTCAGGATGCTGTCAAAGATTCATCTTCTACATCCTTGCCCTTGTTACCAGGCAGCGTGGTTGCATTCATTGTGAGAGCAAGATGGCTGCCAGCAGCTCCAGACTTTCTTGTTTCCTCTCAGGAACACCAGGAGGGAAAAAGATTTCTCTTTTTATACAAAGACCTGTGATTGAGTGAGGCTGTTCTTGATTTAGGTCCTGTCCCCACCCCCTGAGCCTGTGTGTGGGATGTGATGTCCTAGTTGTTGTCCTGGCCCGGGTCACTTGCCTATCCTTGGAGCTGGGGGTGGGTGGGTTCAGCTCCTCCTAGAGACCAAATGGATGCTGCGTGGGGGAGGGGCAGTTCTTGAAGGAAAATCAGGATGCTATTTCCAGCGAAAGGAGTGAAGCGGCTGGGCAGGCAAAAACAACAGATGTCCACTCTGACAGCTTTTCAGCTAACTATTCACAGAAGTCCAGGAGCAAACTCCATCCAGAGAGCAGAGACGGAGGCTGATTCTAGGAGTTTAGCTGTTTCTATTTTTTTTTTTTTTTTTATGTGTGTGAGATTGGTCCCAGGTCTCCACAATGCCCTTTACAAAGAGCCTGGGTATGTTCCCTATCTCCTTGGCCAGACTACAGCATCTCCTCTGCTCACCTGGGAGGAGCCTTGGGCTCCTCTGTCTGGTGACAGCAGAGACCTTTGCTCTTGGCACTGGCTGGGGACTCTATAGTTCCTCCATGCTCCAGGCCTCCGAGTGTCAAATAGCTGTGTATTGAGTCAGACTCAGATTCTTTAGAACCATGGCCAAAGTGGGTTGCCATTTTTTTTTTCTTTCAGATATGCCTTTGTCTTCTTGTCCTCCCAACCTGGGTGCTGGCTTGGAGATGTCTCTTAGACACATTCAGTAGGTTAGCGGGTGTCTGTCTTTCCCTTCCCAGTTCTTGCAAATCCAACCATTTAGGCAAAAGAGCTATGCCTCACCTCTCCATTCCTGTGGCAACAGCCAGGGCTAGCTCTTCTCTTCTCCTTGCCTTCCTCCATCTCTCCCCTTCTCTTCTGATTCCTCCCTTCTCTCCTTGAAGTCCTTGCTCTAGAGGGTCCTGGAAGGCATGACCAGAGCCCCTAGGTCTCCGTATTGGTATTGCTGGGTGTTTTTGTTGTAGTTTCTGGGCAAGTACAGCATCTAAGGAGGTGAAGAGGGGGAGAAAGTTGGGAGACACAGGTCAGAGGCTGCCCGCTGGCTGCTCAGGTCCCGTGTTCACCCTGGATTCTCTTGGGAAAACCTGGAAGATGCAGAGGACAGACCTTGGCTGCACCAAGAGGGACACCTTGGCTGGCTTGCACCAAGAAGGACATCCTGGCGGTGTGACCTACATAGCCCATCCACCCTTTCCTGCAGGCCTTCAACCTCACATCCCAGCACCGGGCTTCTCTCTTCTTGAGTTTGCCTTGCCTCCCCTCGGAGGCTGGGCCCAATCCCTGAAGGACAATTCCTGGGCAGGGAGCCATGGATACCTCCTTCCTACTTATTAGGGCAGCCATAGCTCTGATGGAGCTGCAACAGCCCAACCAGAGTCCTCACTGAAATGGGCTTCATTGAAATGCACAGCAGAGCCATCCTGGATTCTTTATGTACTAAACTTAACTGCGGTAATCTATTCAGATCACTCTGAATTTATCTAGCTAGAGCAATCCCCCATCCCCGACTCTTCCTCCACATATATATGTTTTAAATACAGAGAATGCATATTTTGAAACAATAGCTTAGACCTACTTATTCTGCCTGTGGGGGGACAGGTGACCCCTTTCTGCCTATCACTTAAGACCTGCTCACCTTTCAACTGGGGCATCACCTGATGCCATTGGAATCTTAGCCCTCTCTGGGTTCCACTTTCCTCATTCTCTGCAATCACTGGGACATGAGCTTGAGAGCAGCAGGACCTATGGGGCCTCCCCAGGGGAATAACTGGGGAACTGCTCATTGTAAAGGAGTGAAAGCAGAGGGCCACAGGTTGTGGGATGAAGGTCATGCTGGGAGTTGGGCATTGTGGGAATGGACTTTCTGGAAACTCCAGTAGTGCTGTCTTCTTTTGGAAGCCTTTCAGCTTGGGGAAAGAGTTCTGGACCCCGGGGGAAGTCCACAGTCTTCTCAAAGTGGCAAGCAGCATGGTGTTTATTCCCACTCCAGGGGAGAATACCCACTGCTATTATATTCCGGGCGAGAATAGCATATATCTGTGGGAGCCAGCTCTGGCCCCTGTCAGATGTGCCTTCCAAATATCCACAGATGAGGAGACCAAGGCTCAGAGAAAGCATCAACAGATGCTCACTGTGACTCTGATGTTACCCACTGGAGGTTGGTCCATGAAGGAACCCAAGCACAAGGAAGCTGGGAGGACTAGCTAAGTCCCACAATTCTCTCTTGGAACCTACACTACCAGAGGGATGCCCAGGAGAGAAGAGATGTGAATAAAATACAAGCCAAAGCTTTTGGCTAAAGCAAGCACAGCTGTGTGACACTGGCTGGGGACTATTTTCTGACACGGGGCTTAGCTTTCTAGCTGCCAAGAGCTCTGGGTTACAGGGGTCAGGGTGGGCTTGGGGTGGAATATAGTCCCACATCTCCTGGTCTGATATCCTTCTGTCTATGGTCAGGATTCTTCACTATACAGAAAGAAATCTTTGAGCAGGACAGTAAGCATCTTGGAGTGCTCACTAACAGGCTTGTGTCACTTCAGTATCCCCGCCTTTGGGGCCACAGACACTTGAGCTGCTGGGGAAAGAACACACTCTGCTCATCCCATCCCGGAATGACAGACTCCATCTTTCAAGAGCTGGTTCCTTCGGGAGTTCCCTCCTGTTCCTGATTTTTGCAGAGATGGACCCTTACTGAGCTGCCACACTGCTCTGCTACCTTTGGCTTCTCTTGGTGTCAGACAGCTAGCCCCATCCATCTCTCCTGGATTCCTCTGCACTGGAGCTTGCAAGTGGCCTTGGCTACCAGTCTGACTTGGTCTCAACCAGAAGTTTCTAAACCTCAGATAATGAGTTCAATATTGCCATGTAGCCCAGAAAACATGCATCTCACCTCTGATCCCAGACCAGAGTCTTCTATTTTTTTCTTCGTTCCTTCCAATTTGTTTCCAGTGAGCCTTCTGCATAGCCCAGGCGTCCTCTCAAGTTCAGCATCCTCCTGCTTCACCATCCCAAGTGCTGGAACCATAAGCTTGTGTCATCTCCCCTGGCCCAGGAAGGGCTGGCAAAGCCACCTTGGCTCACTATGTGCCTCCAGTCTTCCAGCCAGTTCTGAGTTTTAATTAAAAAGTCTCAAGACTAGTCATACAGTGTTTATGATTCCCATTTCCAGTCCCCCCAAAACAGATTCCCACTCTGTTTTGAAAGTCATGTACAAAGCTGCTTCTTAGATCATGGACACATCATCTTGAACAATCGGGAAGGAGTTCTACACACTCCCCATTACATAAAAATTTTTATAATGAAAATTTTGTCTTCTGAAGGTGAAACTTTGAGACCACATTATAGAATCCTCATTTTTCGATGCATGGCGATCAAATGACCTTCCCATACTGCCACATAAAGTATAGATTTAAAGTTAAATGATCCAGCGAATCATTTAACATTTTCTTTAAGAGTAATTCCCTCTGTAACTGTGGGTGTTTACATACGGCTTTCTTTTTGGTATTTACATTTTAAGAATTGAAGAAAAACTGACACCCTTTTTGGGAACTGATTTTTTAATAGCCTTTGTTTATTTTTAATATGTGGCGTTCCAGGCCCCTGCTCTAATGATTTTTTTCACACTGCATTGATAATTAAATTCATTCATTTTCCCAGCTGCACAATTCCTTTAAATAAAAAGTTATGGGTAATAACACCTCTTACGTTCGGAGTACAGAGGAGAGAAGGGCATGTCGGAGCTGTCCTCTGAGGGGAATCACACAGATTGTGTGGGTCACGGGTGATGGCAAAATTCTGAAAGTGGGTCCTCAGGTATTCTGGCCTCCTAAATTCACAGATTATAACCTGTGGGTTGAGACTTTATGAAAGTGGAAAAAATATATTTTTCATTTTTTTAAATTTATTTTTTGAGAATTTTTACATGAGTATTGTGCCTATATAATTTCTTTCCATGCTTCTCTTTCTCCCAACTCCTCAAATTCATGGTCTCTGATTCTTTAATTACTGTGTGTGTGTGTGTGTGTGTGTGTGTGTGTGTGTGCACACAGGTGTGTACTTAGTTCATTGAATGTTGCTCATCTCTATGTGTGCTTAGGACTGATTGCTTAGGATGGCCTATTGGGTTCTTCTCTGGAGAAGACCATTTGTCTCATGGCAGCCATTAATTGCCTATGATTCTTTATCTAGTGGTGGGTCTGTTGGGAACTCCCCCGTCCATGTTGGCCTGTCAGTGGGTGTTGCTGTCATTGTGCAGGTCTTGTTTAGGCGACCATATTGTTGACATTTCACTAATGCAGCTTTTCCTGTCATCTATAGAAAACACTGCCTCACAGCAGGAATTTATATATTTTTCCAAATATAAATATATGCATATATATATATATATATATATATATATATAATGGGATATGTGTGTGTGTGTGTGTGTGTGTGTGTGTATATACACACATATATATCTCCCATTCAGATTTTTAGGCCATAATTTTTAGTGGTCAGTGCTATTGAAAGGCACCAAAATGGTTGTTTCTCTTAGTGACTGGAGACTGCTTGCATGCCGTTACCAACCAGCTCCTGAACAAGGAGGGCAGTAGAAGTGAGCTGAAATATTTGGTGACATAAAAGGGACCTCACAGATTTGTGAAAATGGAAAACTGTGATCATGGAAGAGGTTCATGAAGTAATGAGAGAAACGCCTGGTCCCCGGGCTGGTGATTCACTTGTAGTGTCTGTAATTTCATGGCTGCTATAAGGATTTGGTTTTTACACATTTTAATTTAGTCCGGAGATGTTCCTATTTTAATTATCCACACACAAGGGTACAGTATCTTTCTACGGTTATTGCTTATACGTTACACTTATATATAGCGATGACAAGTTGAAAAAGAAAACCCCGACAAAACGTGTTCACCTCGATGACCAGAGGGGTCTACTCATTTGTTTTAATGACACGGGGTGGACTTCTGCATCCTTAAGCAGGGCCTGCAGACGCGAGCTGTGTGCCCTAGTGAATGTGCACACAGACAGAGGTAGACTGGGAGGAGAAAGACTTGATGCTGTGTGGGTCCCTGCTTTTGTGAAGGGTTTTCCTGGAGGCCCCCCCGAGGGTGATGTCTGCAGCCCCCAGTTTTCCTTATTGAAACTAGAGGGCACTGAATGGGGGGCTCCAGGGCAAATCGATTCCCGCTGGGCCTCAGCGATCTCATTTCAATAGATGAAAGGCCATTTGGAGAAATGTGATATTTTAACTGTTGCATCGAGCTCAGCCTGCAGATGTCAGGAGGAAATAGAAAAGAACCAAAAAAAAAAAAAATATATATATATATATATACTGTACGAAATACAAATACATGCACTCAAGTCTATTTATACCTAGTTAATATTTATGTACAAATATATACAAATATACAATATAAAAAAGACTAACATATGCACATAAGTACATTTCAATATGTATTTAACATATTTACATTTACTTAATATCTATATATT
>NW_022196904.1:27262398-27285777 GCF_008632895.1 Mastomys coucha
ATTACATTGTATATGAATATAGTATATATTAGTGAATACATTTGGACTTAGAACATTTCAATTTATTTGTATTTATTAAATATTATATATATATAAATGTAATCATATACTAACAAAGGATAATACATGTAAATATTCTTAATTTATATATGTATAAATTACATATTCATCTCTAGCTGGTCAATATTCACATATTAATGTAAGTATACTATGTATAAAAAGACTCATGTTCACTGTAGTACACTTTTGTTTATATAAATGGATCTGAGAAAGGCCAGTTTGGTGAAAGCAGATGACAGAAACCACCATCAGAGCCCCAGAGAGCCACCCACTGTGGCTTCAGGTTAATCTCCTCCTCCTCCCATAGTAACCATGAGCAAGCACAATTGCTCCATTGAGAGTAATCTCTCATAAACCCTGTGTCCCAAGAGCTTCTGGGAAGTCATATAGAGCTGGGTCAGCCCACCTTCCCTGGGGAACACACTGATACCTGGACACGCTGCCTAGAAGCAAGGTCCCAGTCATCTGCTCCGAGGGCTGCTTCCACTGGGGAAGCCACTGTGTGCTGGTCAAGCCTGGGCCTCTAGAACAGGTCCTTGGCTCATGGACAAGCATCACTCAAAAAGCCACCCAACCACACCCAGCTTGGGACCCCACTGACCTTTTCTTTGTCTTGACACCTCTGTTTGTTTAGTGAGGTGCCACCTACCTTAGAATAAAGGAGAAATACAAAAAAATGTTTCTATGTGGTAAAAGGCTTAAATGAGAATCAAAGTGGGTGTCTGAGGGGGACAATTTACCCATACAAAAAATATGTTAGTGTAGACATTTAAATGTATAAATGTATGTTCTTCGTGTTTATATCTGGGGACGGGACTCAGGCCTTGTATATTCTAGGCCAGTCCTCTGCCACAGAGCTATGTTTCCAGATCTATAGTACTCTTTTTATATATGATATGTGATTTACTTAGTTCTCAGATTACTTTAAAACAGTGTAAGGTTGTCTCCAGTGTTTAATATTTCCAGTGTTCTTGTTGTTCTCTGGATTTCTGGCTCAGATGACTGCAAGTACCAAGAACACTGGGTTCTCAGTACAGGCAGAAGAATCCTTTGTGGATGGTACAACACATCCCCTGCATCTCAGACTTGGACTATCAGCCTGGCCCTGGGAGAAATCTGGCCACACACCTCCTGCACTGTTGGTGTTTGCAGAACACTGGTGTTTGCTCTGTTTCCTGGAGTGGTTAGGAAGTGGCTTTGGCCAGCCGAGGCATCTGTCACTACTACAGGATCTGGAATTAGTTACAAGTTACAACTGGGGCATGGAATGTTAGTCTGATAGTTTGGAGGCAGGGGCTTTTGTATTTCCCATGGGGCTTTGCTTTTCTAGCTAAGAGGTTACTAGGCTCCTAAGAACAGTATCTTTCTAGTCTTCTAGAAGGACCTTCAAGCACAGGAAACTCTGACCTCAGTGGTTCATGTGTGAGGGGGGGTTTACTATGTACAGTCCCTCCTCAGTCCACAGCAAAATGGCAACTACCGTGGAAAGTTAGATCCATACACCTACCTCAACTAGAAGCACATTCCTAGGTGCTTGAAGATAGCTGAACAGCCAATGACCTTGAACTTCTGATCCTTCAGCCTCCACCTCCCTAGTGCTGGGATTACAGGTGTGTAGCACCACACTTGATCTAAGTGGTGCTGAGGAGTGAAGCTACGGCCCTCTGCATGCCAGGTGAACACTCCATCACCAGCCCATGGTTTATCTTCTCTTTGCTTTTTCTCCCAATAGTGGTAGAAGTATGTGTCTGTATTTGTGAATATGCCTATTATGTGTGTGTGTGCATTTGAACAGAAACAAGTAGGCTACTTCCCTAGGTCAAGAAAGGCTGTTAACGAGTCTAAAGGTATAGCTGGTTATCCCAACACTGACATCCAGCTCAAAGGTCCTGTTTGCTGTCCCTCCCTTCTCTGGGCTAGTATAATTTTCCCCTTTGTACTTCTGGTCTATACCCAGTCACTGGTGCAGATGAAATGCTTTGATATATTCATGGCAAACTGATCTTGTCTTTCTCACACGTGTGGGGTTGGGGATGGGAGGTTGTAAACATCACAGCTGTCAAAATGTACCATATCTACTGGGTAGCTTGAGAAATAGCTGAAGTTGGAGGAGGAGATGTAGCAGAACCAAGGAAGCCCAGATCCTAGCCATGACCTTGCCACTTCTCAGCCGTTTCCTCCTCTGTGGCTGAGTCAGCTCGGTAATGTCTGTGCATGGTGAGCCTGAAATGGGATGCATACACTACTCTTCCAGCACCCACCCTGAAGCAGTTTTACCTGAGCACAAGGTACCTGGGTTCTTAGCCAGGGCTGAGTCATGTAGTGCCCTGGACTTGAAGGAACTGTTGTGAAGCCCACAGCTGGCAAGCTTTCGGTAGTATGTTAGCAGCTTCAGAAGAGCATCTAATTCAAGCTGGCCTGGGTGCTGCTGGGATCCATACTACAGAGTTCCAGTCTCTGTTCATTGTGCTTAAGGGGAAATAAATACTAATTGGGCACTGAGAGCATTGGGGGGACAAAGGCTGTCTTAGAGCAGAATCCACAAAAGCGTCTTCATTCAGACCACAAGAAGAGACCGGTTTGGAGGAGGTCAGCTGTGATGCCCCCTGGGGGATGAAGAGGACCAGGGAATAAAAGATTCTCTGAATGAGAAGCTTTGGGTGGAAGACCGGCTAGAGTCTTTAAATGGTGCCCCAAGTACAGAGCTAAGAACTCAGAATCCGAAAAAGGAAATGACAACTATGCAGGATGGGGTGATGTGATGCTTAGTAGACGAAGTCCCTCCTACTGTCAAGACTAAGGATTCCTGTAAAGGCATTAAGTGAAGGGTGTTTTTCTCTCTGCTAAGGACCATGGCTTTAGACAATTCCACAGGTCAGACTGGTGTGCACACTGTGGGCCAGCTGGAGGGGGTACATTTGGGCCACCCTCCCCGTGTTCCCCTGAATCCTATCAGAGCAGCTAGGAGATGAGACTAAAGCAGGGAGAGCCAGGCGCAAGGCAGAACCGGGTATGCCGTTGGAATCTCTGGTCTACACATATCTCTGCTTTGTCTTCTGCTTCCTGTACGAACCCTTGTTCCCCAGCACCTCAAGCTACAAGTTACCCAGCAGCCAGTGTCATCTAGGGCTCATGGATTTTATTGTCCCGTATTAACTGAAATGTATTTGTATTTTCATCTTACCCCAACTGCTTCCCTCACACTCGCTTACACAGATACTTTGACAAAGTTCTAGCACCTCTAAGGGAGAGGCTACTCGTCGCTGTATCAGTGGTTATTTGACATCAGTGCTTTTACGAGCCTTCTAAAACAAACCAGGAGCTTGCTTTGAGGCTGCAGGGATAGAATGCTTACCCAGCACTCCCAAATTCCTGGGTCCCATGCACAGTATAATAGACAAACAATAACAATGACCACAGCTCAAACTGGGGCCTTGTTCCTAACACATTGCTCCGATTTTAAAGCAAACACTGCATTCTAAAAGGCTAGGGGTGAGTGGGGGCTTGAGCTTTTTTTTTTTTTCAAGACATGCCAGAGAGTTAGGGCATTTGCGAAAATGCTAGAATGTTTGCTTATTGCTCTGAGCTCCAAACACTGGGTTTACCCATTTTCCTCACTAGCAAACAAAGCATGACAATGAAAAGCGGCCCCGGGTTGCTCTGCCCAGAAGGATTTACTTGGTCATCTTCTGTCTGTACGGCTAGCCGCAATGTCCTTAAAGAGCCTTGTCCAAATCTGTCTGGAGTGTATCTTCCTGCTGCACACAGCCGAGAGAGCAGCAAGAGGGGCCCAGCGAACACCAGGTTTGTTATTCTTGTGTGCACACCTGCAGTCTCTCTCCATCCAGGTTTGGGGTGAATGCGATTGCCTTAAGAATTGGCAGAATTTCTTTAGGAATAAAACGAGGGGGGAAAAATCCAAGATGCCTCATCAGAAATTACCTTCCTGGTAGAAAACCTAAACGCACAAGGATGGATAAAAATAGATTTTTTTTTTAAATGCCAGGGAAGAGAGCTAGAAGCGCTTTGGCAGATCGGGATCTGTGGACAGACCTGCGCCAGGTTCTTAAGTTAATAAATATTCATTTTGAGGTTTTTTTTTGGGGGGGGAGGCAAGTTCTAGGCATAGAGCCCTTGTTGGAGAAGTAACATCTATTTGTACAGCATTTTTGGTTCTTAAGGATAAGGTTCTCTCTTTAAAAAAAAAAAAAAAATCCTCCCTAACAATTCACACCTCCGGCAGGCTAGCTGCTTGGAGGATAGATTCAAACACTGAGTCTTCCCAGTTGTAACAAGCCAAGCCAGGTATAAAACCGCATTTTCTCTGTCTCAGCCACCTTTCTCTACAGCACCCCCCGCCCCTTATTCTGGACATGCAGTGAAAGCTTCATTCAATATTGATTGTGCTTTGATACATTAAAATCAAGAGTGAGTCAGGGCTCTTACATAAAAGGTGTATAGATACCATTCACACCGTTTTGACCAGAGCAGTCAATATTTTAAAAGGATTTCATTTCCCTTCAAAGCCTGCAGGCAGTCTAATTCTCCACGAAGGGAAGGCATGGCCAGTTGGTGCTGAAATGATTCCTCCCAAGGTGTCTAAGAGGAGGATGTTATTATTAGTTTTCTTTTTCTCTTAAAAAAAAATCTGTTTTCTAGTTGTATACAATTTAGCAAATTTGGGGCTTGGAAAAGAAACCTCAAATATTCTTCCTTCATTTGGTGGAGAGTAACACTTTGAATGACTAAAATAAAATAGAATAAAAGCATCTTCATAACAAATATTTCAAGGCAGAGCAGTAGAGATATTTCGAAGAAAAGATTCCACTTAAATGTTTTGAAAAGACAAAAAGAAGAGAGAAAGAGCAAGCAAGCAAGAGCATGAGAGACAGAGAGAGAGAGAGAGAGAAGGAGGGAAAGAGGGAGGGAGGGAGAGAGAGAGGGAGGGAAAGAGGGAGGGAAGGAGGGAGAGAGGGAGGGAGGGAGGGAGGGAGAGAGAGAGAGAGAGAGAGAGAGAGAGAGAGAGAGAGAGAGAGAGCCTAGTTGCATCTGCGTTGACAGAGTTCAAGCATGGATGTGCTCTCATTCTGTTGCATGATTTCAATAAAATTAGGTCAAAGAAATATTCATTTCAAAACAGTGCTTCGTCATATTATCCCCAACATACGTCTAGCAAATATATGAATCCTGCATTCATCTGCGCAAAGTTCCAAACCTTAATGAATGGTTTAGACAGCATTGTCATCAATTTTCCGCAGGTGCAGCTGGGGTAATCAGTCAATTCAATCAAAAGCCTCCGTCAAGTTGCGTGGTACTGTCTTTTTTTTTTTTTTTTTACATTCTGAAATTGAAAAAGAAAAAGAAAGAAAGAAACGAAAAAAGAAAAAAAGCAAGCAAGCCAACCGTGGTTTCTGGCTTGCGTTTACATTCTCCCGCCTTTGGGTGGCGCTTTTGAGCAGTGCTTTGCGGCCAGCCCCGCTGCAGATCTGACTTTCTCTTTTTCTTTCTTTTTCTTCCAACACCCCCCTCCCCGACTTTATACTAATATAATATTTCTTTAGTGATACTATGGAGATAAAATCGTTCTGTGTGTTTTAACACGCATTACAACAACCTCTTAAGGCAAAAAAGTAAATTCATGCAGATGAGTTATAGAAAGTTGAAAAGATGCGATGGGAGCGGCTGCCGAGGGTTACCGGGGCAGGGACACACTCTTGATTGCTTTCGAGGTTGTCAGACTTCCAACTTAGTCGGCCCTTCTTTCCCCGTCTGCCTGTGCAGTCCAGAACATTTCGGGAGTCGGGAGAAGTGGGTGGAGGGGGCTCTCAACTTCGCAGCTGAATCTTCCGGTTCCTCTGGGTTTATTTTCCCCTGGGTTTATTTTCCCTTAGCGTCAGATGGCCTTTGGGAATCCAAGGGTGGGGCAGGAGTTGTGCTGGTATCAGGAGGGGCGCGGATTTCTGGTTGCCCCTGAGACAGTGTCTTTTGTTCCTGCAGTTAAAATTCAGTAATCACAGCTCCATCAAACCCCCGCCAGTTCGCTTGAAGGACCCAGGAAAGATGACATCAAGGAAAGCCTTGATTTTTCTTTTCAATCTCATTGAAAAATAACATTGCTTCCTAAACTGATTAATATTAGGATTCAACAGTAACCGAGATAGAAGTAACAGAGATAGATCCTCTGCACATACACCTCAGAAGGATGCTCCTGCTTTCCCTCACCTAAGAGTGCTAACAGGTGCTTCTAAATCTTTAAAATGTATGGACAGACAGCACTTAGCATCCGCTTTGTCAAGGAGAATAGAGTTAACCTTTGTAGTCTGCCAAAAGTCGGCAAGTTTTCCTTTCCCATTTGTTTCAGTAGAATAAGGAGCAGAATCGTAGGCAGGACCAGATAAACTCACATTGTCCGGGTTTTTTTTCTTCTTCACAGCATCCAGCAGAAGAGATGAGCTAATATTAACTCATAGAAATGACTGGGGCTACTCTCTGCGACGGATACACTCGGAATTATTAAACTGGCTGGGAAAATATTTAGGTGTGATTTGTTTGCAGATGTCAGGAATGGTCTGTTATCCTAACAGTCCATGGCTGCATTTAAAAAAGAAAGAAAACATACATTTGGCTCATGGACGAATGCAAATTCCAGGGACTATAATAAAAATGTACTTTTTAATAACCAGGTATGTCACTTTGCAAATAGCTTTGATGTAGCACTCTTGCCTGCATATAGTTGGAGCTACATCTGTGTCATACCTGTGTGCGCCGTACTTTCCCTGAGAGAGCAATTAGGGGCTATTCCAGCTAATACTTGAGACTCCACGCGTGTCTGCAGAGAAAGGGGAGAAAGAGCTGTGATCGCCAGTGAGCCGAGAAAAGGATTCGCCAGCTCCCACCCTTTAGACACTTGATAAAAAAAAATGCAGCTCGGGGTTCCCGGAGGGTCTCAGGCAAATAAGGATGGCCACACAGCAGCGAGGGGCTTGCCGTAGGCAGCCCACACTTTGGCGCTCCTCAGCAGAGTTTGAAGTTAAATGGTCCTGTCTGCTTCTTTTCTTGTTTGTGTCAGTTGTTAAAGATCCCTTGAAACGCACCATTACAATTTCCTTTTACTTTATTACAACAGAACTGAGCCAGGTAGCTTGCATCTCCGCTGCCCCTAATTTCCTGCAAGGGCCTACGGACCAGCTCTCTGTGTTTTCTGTTTTCATTAACCAAACACAAAGCCAACTGACTCGCTATCACTCTTAAGGTAACTGCAGGTCTTACAATAAAAGGTGGAGTGAAATCAAATGTCCATAAATCGAACAAATAGATGCACGCAAAAGAGCCAGCTCCTTGCACAGTCCGACATACATGCGGTCTTAAAGGAGACGCTGCCAGATGTCCATTTTAACACTGCACTTTCTAGTCAGTGGTTCTGTTTTACTGTAAGGGCAAGCATTTCCATGCTTGAGCTTCCTTCCTTTCTTTTTCCAGTCAGAACCAGAGTGTCCTTTTTTGGTTGTTATTGTTTGTCTAAAATGGAAAAAAAAATCGGCAAGTTTTTCTTCTCCATCCTATGACTGTGTGTGTTGGAAACACGGCAACATGTTTTGACTGAACATTGGAAAGAAATGCCTTATCAAAGCAACAACATAGTGGTGCCTCCGCATCCAGGTACTCAGGATGGGCGGGGGTGGGGGGCCTGTAAAACCACTGACCAGGCACAATAGCCACAGACAACTGTCTTCTTGGGTGATGCGTGCAGGCCGTGATGGATGGCCCCTCACCACAGAGCATGGCCACAGAGACAAAATTAGTGTTGTTTTAATTACCAGTGTCTGTAATGTTATCTATCCATAACTGCCTGAAGTAGACCGTCGCCGAGGGTCAGGGGCCACCTGAGCCGAGGCTTTCACATTTGGGGCTTATCAGTTCCCGGTCAAAGCCACATGCTTTAAAGTAATGGAAAAGAGAGGAAGAAAAAAGTTTAATGCTTAATGTTTCGTTTTAAACATTTACTTATCTGAAAGTATACGTGTGTGTGTGTGTGTATGTGTGTGTGTGTGTGTGAAGTATTTGTTGTTTAAGGGGAAGTGCCTAGATTTTTTCCCTCTCTTTAAGTGAAGAACCAAGCAGATCGTATTAAATGGTATCTGGAGGTCAGAGGTGTGGGTAGAAAATGGGACTCCCTTTGACATTCTTCAGTGAAAGTTTACATTGTCAGAGCGGTGGTTTTTATCAGTCACAAACAACATTTTGACACTAACAGGAAGGAAGATGTTTTACTTTCCAAACCTCCTTGAGCTGAAATGGCTTGGTGTCCAGACATCTCTCAGAGAGAGAGAGAGAGAGAGAGGAAGAGAGAGAGAGAGAGACAGAGAGAGAGAGAGAGAGAGAAAGAGAGAGAGAATGAATTGTGTGTGTGTGTGTGTGTGTGTGTGTGTGTGTGTGAAGACAGAGTAGACTCCAGTTTCTGAGCTCGTGGGAGATGAAAGATAGGCCAGCTTTTGAAAATGGCCTGCATGGCACCTGCTATAAATGAGCAGGGAAAAGCAATCAAGCTAATAGATTACAGTAATTATCCAATCTTTGGCTAGTTTGTATTGGCAAACTATAAATACAGTACACATTAGAACAAGGTGCTTACAGAATATACATGAAAGGTCACGGCAATTTGCAAGTCGCTAGTCATTAGAATATGCTAAAAACCATCGCTTCAGGGCTCAGATTTTAATGATGAATACATTGATTATTAAGTAGCAGAGAAAAAATGTACAAGGGCTGCTGTGGCCTAGTGATCGGTCGCCTTATTTTGGGAAGGAAATCAGCCCGGCTTTAGCATGCTAACACTGAGGCCCATAATTGCAGTAAGGAAAATTCCTCCGAAGAGCTTGGTGTACATATTAAAAGTAAAAAGTTGAGACGTGTTTGTGATAAGATTAATAATAAATCTCCGGTAAGTCTTAGACTCCTGACAATAATACAGCGGCAGAACACTTCATCTTTGCTCAGCTTTAGAATTTAAGATCAGTCACAAACAATCTAAATTACGGCTGATACTAGGCAGATGTGGTACTGGACGGAGCTGCTTGCCATAAATCTCCCGTGCCTTATATGCAAATTAACTCCATTTTAAAAGATAATTTTTCACATGGTGAGTGCCTTTATTTGTGAAATGCTGGTGATTTTTTTAATAGGGAGAGGAAAATCCTGGTCCAGATCTGGGGATGATTTCCTTGGAGAGAGAGGCTACAAACTGTGAGATCTGCACGCTTAGGTTGGGGCATCTCAGATCACTTTAGAGAGAAGTTGGGGAGCTCTGAGCTTAGGTGCAGTGTTGCTTTGCACAGAAACTGTTCTGAGAACTGAGGTGTGTGTGTGTGTGTGTGTGTGTGTATGTATGTGTGTGTGTGTTGTTTCTTCTTGTGTGGGGAGGGGACTGCAGTTCCCCATGCTTCAGGCTCTCAGGCCTTCAGTTTTGAGCACCTCATCTTGTTCATTCTGTGATACCATTTATTTTCTGAGCCAGCTACCCTGTCCTTCCCACCTCTCCCCTCATCAGTGCATCTTCTGGGCACCCTCATCCCCTCAGCCTCAGTTCTGGTGCTGAGATCTCCAGTAACTCCTTGCATGGCTTTCTTGGTACTATTTTCAAAAAGAAGCCAATGTGCAAATGGGCCTGTGCTCCCCAGCGCCTCGCCTGCAGCTCTGCCCCTTCCCTCCCCATCCCTGGTCCTTGCGGGCAGAGCAGCTTACATCTGTGTCCTGATAGATAGAGGTGAGATGGCGTTTCCCCCTCCCCTCTCACAGCCCATTCTCATGAAATGTTTGTCTTCCAAGGGCTGAATTTTTACAGCCGGTGCTGCTGGTGGGAAACTTGGAAGGGAGAGAAGGTATTTGCAAAGAGTGGGGAGTGCCTGCCTTTCTCTGAAATCCATCACTTTCCTAGGTCACCCTGGAGCTTGAGGGTTACAGGAAAAGCCTGCCAGGCCTCTTTGTGGAGGGAGTGGGCAGTGACACCCAGGTGGGCAGAAGGCCTTTACCCTCTCAGAGACAAAGATTCTGGTCAGTGGTGGGCTACTGGGGGTGGGGGTGGGGGACAGCTTCAGTCTTCCTGGACCTTCATTAAGAGCAAGCGGGGGTGGGAGGGGGAAGTGGTCAGTGGGCTCCTTGGTAGTGCCTCTCTCTGCCAATCCAGGCTAATCAGAGGCCCAGCACTTTTCTGTTTTCCCTTGGAGTTGTTCCAATGGGAATTCTACTATTTTTTTTTTTTTTTTTTTTTTTTTTGGCAAGGGGGAATAAGCTAGGTGTCCCAGAAAAGGCTGCAAACCTTGCATGTATGATTCTCTTTGTTTCTGTTGTCTTGTCCCACACCCTGTGTATACAAAGATACATGTCCCCCGCTCCTTGCATCTCTCCCCACACCCCATCAGCAGACTTAACCAAACAACAACCTCCCCCTGCAACCCCAAACCAAATCAAACCAAACCAACTAACCAACCAACCAAACTAACTAATAAAAACCATGCACTTTCAGATCAATTGAGAAGATGTTTTTCTGCAGGAAGATTCCTGCAGTGTGATTCCTGTGGGATAGATACCCAGAGATGCCCTGGACAGACTCTGAGCCCAGTGCCATTTCATCAGCCTTTGCACGGAGGGACAATACCAAGCAAGGGAGAACATGCAACTACTTTTCACAGTGCCCAGTTCCTATCATCAGACTACTTCCTGAGCGGAAGCAAATTTACAACAGGTGCTCATCAAATATGAAAATGGTCACAAATCAGAAACAAACTTTAGGGCCTGGAGTGCCTTTCAGAGAGACAGCGTTTGCAAGGGCTCTGCTGGCTGCCTGGCTGCTGGGCAATCTCTTCAGCTCTTCCCTAGTTTCTCCAGGGAGGCACGAGTGTCTTGCCTTCCTTTGTTACGGGGAGGAAGATGAGGCTGAGCAAATGCAGATTCATCAGATGAAGCCATAGTTAGGATAAGGGCATCAGGACAGCTGAGATAGCCTATATCTTAGGCAGGATCCTTACTGTACTAATTGACATTAATTGTGTGTCTCTACCAGAGGGCAAGCATCTTCCTCTATCTTGGGAGAAGCTTTGCACCTGGGAAAGAGAGGGTTCTCGGGTTTCCTGTTCTTGATAGCTAAAACATGTTACATGATTGCTTCTTTTACTGGTCCAATGCAGTAGATTCTCTACTACCATCAGACACTGTATTTGTGTGTGTGTGAGTTGAGCAGTTATTTTCTTTTCCTGCTCACACCTTTAAAATCCTCTCCCTCCTTCTGCCCCCTAAATCTTTAAGGTTTGCTTTTGAGATGTACTTGTGCTGTGAGTAATTAGCCTGTTACCAAGATATTAATTAACATGTTGGAAATGTTTTCTTTATTAATGAGAAATTCACACATTCTCTTTAAATTAATTTGTATAGTTTGAAATTAATTTCTCATGGCCTTTGATGACCTCCAATCTACTAAGACAAAACCCGAAGTATTGTAGTAACGGTTAAACCATTCATTAAACATTTTATGCAAATTGTGTTTGTTTATAAACAAATTAACTGCAAGGATTTTCAAAACAGGTGCTGTGTCGTGAATGCGTACTAAATGATGTGGTACTGAAAGAATTAATTAGACCTTCAGATGTAATTAGTTGCAATAATTTGCGTGATTAGCGGCTTGGTTAAGAAGTAAGACACACACATTGTAATGCATGGGGGACTCACTGCAGACTCTTTGTTTCTCATACGGCGAGGACGAGGCTTCCCGTGTTTAGCAAATTTTTCAAAAAAATTGCTGACAAAGCTGGAGTTAATTGCCAAGTCTCCGGCTGGGGGTGTGTGGTTGGTGGTGGTGGTGGTGGTGGTGGTGTGGTGTGGTGGTTGTTATTTAGTTCCTTCTTCTCTGGCTTCTCCCAGGCATGGGCTGTGAGGCTGTTTGTTTGCACCTTATGAATTTTTTACAGAGAAAGTTGTTAACCCTAGATCTTAACATCCCCAGAGGAAACGGCACTACTTAACACTTTGAGGGGTAACAGACAGGACGTGATTACTGTAAGCCAAATGAAACATGTTAGGCATTTTGAGATGGGCAGTCAGTGTTCAGGCTGTGGCTGGATCTTTTTTTCTTCCTCTCCCCTCTCCCCTCCCCCCCTCTTTTTTTTTTTTTTTTCTTTTGACAACTTCTGTTCTTTCTAAAGACGAGTTGTCACAGTGAAGGTTTCAGCCTGACCAGCCCCGGAAACTGGTGATCATCATGGCTGATGGCTTGTTTACATGATGCTGATGTCCCTGGACCAAGGCCACTGAGATCCTGGGGACTCTATTGCTATGAGTTTCATCTCTGTGGCCACATTAACTGAGGGGTGTTTTTCAAAATTTGGGGGACTCATCGCTCTGGGCTTAGGGGATGATGCTCTTGCTTTGGTAAATCCTGTTGAAGAACAGAGCAGAAATTTTCTTTCTTTTTTTCCATTTTCCTTTTTCATCTCTTTGTCCTTTTCTTTCTTTTCTTTCTTTTTTTGTCAATCAGAAGTATTCTTTGTATACTTTAGTGGGTGCTCCCCTCCACAGTGTTGTGGGTCTGAGGGGGTAGCAGGGGTCAGTAGACATGGAGTCTTTAATTAGGAGGCAGACAAAGCAACAGATAGCAAGTTGGACTCTTTAACAACAGAGACAGAGGGACTTGGGTGGCTTCTCTTCATTAAAGCATAATACATAATCATTTTCTTTTTTGTTTTGTTTTTTCGAGACAAGGTTTCTCTGTGTAGCCCTGGCTGTCCTGGAACTCACTCTGTAGACCAGGCTGGCCTTGAACTCAGAAATCCGCCTGCCTCTGCCTCCCAAGTGCTGGGATTAAAGGCGTGTGCCACCACTGCACGGTCATAATCATTTTCTTAAACACAGGGTCTTTCTACATAGCCAAGTCTGGCCTGAAACTCACTGGGCAGCTCAGATTGGTGTTGACTTGAAATCCCCCTGCCTCATCCTCAAGAGTGTAGTGATTATAAATGGCACAATTTAGTCTTT
This sequence comes from Mastomys coucha, assembly GCF_008632895.1. Classification (NCBI taxonomy): domain Eukaryota; kingdom Metazoa; phylum Chordata; class Mammalia; order Rodentia; family Muridae; genus Mastomys; species Mastomys coucha. The sequence continues at coordinate 27,275,482 of NW_022196904.1, forward strand.
AAAATTAATATATAATATTATATTTTAGGGACAGAGGAAAGATCTGAGTAAATGTCTTTTGTTTGACACGGGGTGCAGCCATGTCGATTCTCACACAGACCCGTGAGAATAGGCACCAGATGGGTGAGGGTCTGAGGCTTCCTTGGGTCTATGTGCAGATGTTGATAGTGTGTGTGTGCTGAAGATGTCACCAGAGATTTCTCTTCCCAGATGTTTGTGGCCAGAAGTCTGATCCTCTAGAGAGTACTGCCACCAAGGTTAGCTAAGCCTGCTTCCTTGCTCAGCTATATAATACCCTGCCTCCTTGTTTATCTGCATATAATAATCCTGCCTCTTTGCTCAGACATATGCAATAACCTTGCCTCCCTGTTCAACTCTATATGATAAACACATTGAGTTTAGGAGCTTGGGGGAGCATTCTGCAGCTTCTCCCTTACAGAGCTCAACCCATGGGACCCCAGCTTTTCTGTGTATCTGTCATTTCTTCATTCCTTTGCTGGCCCTGATCAGGGTCCCAGGACCCAAGCAGTGTGGGGATGCAGCACTATATAAAGGAATGGGTTCCATTATGACATTTTTTATGCTTATATAATGGACCCCCCCCCCATCATTGTCACCCATGGCAACACCCTCCCTCCACCTTCCCGAGCAGGCCTTCTCCTCTTCCCAAATGGTTCACCTTCCCCTCTGGTGTGCCTTTTTAGCCCCTCCCCCTTTGTGTTTCGCACATGAGAAAAGGTGTGTGACACTTGTCTTTCTGAGAATGTTTTATTTTGCTTAATGTGATAATCACCATTCTTATTGGCTTTCTGCAAGTGACGTCATTTTGCTCTTCTTTTTGCTCTTTCTGATGCCAGTTAAAAGACAGAGAGACTCAAGGGCCAGGGCTGGGAGCAGGGCCGGGGATGGGATGGGGGCATGGGGTGGGACATGACTCAGTGGCTTGAAAGTGCTTGACTTAAGTTTGGATCCCCAGAATCCACTTAAAAGCTACACACAGGAGTGTCTGTAATCTCAGTGGCCACGTGGGGAACATGGGAGGCAGAGAGGACAGGAAGCAGAAGCTCTGGAGGTTTGTGGGCCAGATAGTGTGTCTTATACCGTGGCAAAAAGACCCTGTTTCAAACAAGGTAGAAAGAATTGATGCCCAAAAGTTTTCTTCTGTTCTGTGCCCCAGTGTAGGGGAATGCCAGGGTCAATAAGAGGGAGAGGGCGGGGTGGCAGGCATGGGGAGGGGGGAGGCAACAGGGGTTTGTTCTTGTTGTTTTTGCTTGTTTGTTTTTTGGAGGGGAAATTGGGAAGAGAAATTTACATGTAAATAAAGAAAATATCAAATAAAAATAAAAAAATAAATAAATAAAAGAAACTTAAAAAAAATGAAAAAAAAAAAAAGTTTTCTTCTGACCTGCACACAAGTGCCATGACACACATGTGCCGGGACATATAAACACACAGAAAAGCATAAGCTCACAGGCCCACATGCCACACCCCATTGTCCTTCAACCCTATAGCTCCTCCCACCATGACTGAAAATAAGCCATGCCTAGTGGCACTTCCTGTGATCTTTGTACTTGGGAGGCAGAAGGATTATGAGTTCTCGGCCACACAACGAACTGTGTGAGTGTGCAGGCCTGGGGTTGTTTTTCCCTAGTGCGTAGGATCTGTTGCTACAGGAGAGATGGGGTCACACTTAGCTAGTTTCTTTTCTGCCAGACCAGTAGTGACCTTGGGTGAAGTGGGCATGGTTCATGGCTCTCTTTCCATCTCTAGGAGTTAATGATTCTACCTTCCACTTTGGAGAGAGGGAGGGCCAAGCAGAACAGGACACCCTGTGAGTTTTCCCTCCCCTTGAACTTGTGGGTGTTTCATTCTGACCGCCCTTATCCCCACTTTGTGTGTGCTAAGTGTTCTTAGGAATAGGCCCTTTTGGCTGATATTTGGGTGATATTAACATTTGTGATGTTGTCGGTGGCTGAGGTGCCTCACTCTGGGCAGTGAAGGATGACGAGGCCGCGTGCGGGTTGCCTGATGAAAGAGTACAGTCAGAGCCCTGTACTGAAGGACGGACGGCTGTGGAGAGAGGTGGCTTGTTAATTTATGGGGCCTCGATTCCAATTGCGAAGGGACATTTTTTTCCTTTCTCAAAAACTTTTAAGAAATTAGGTTTTAAAGCGGAACCAGTGTAGCACTCAACTTAAAATAGAAGAGAATTTGATTTTATGTGGTGCCTTTCATATCCCGGCACTTTATAATAGTGTGAATTCAGATGGAGTTGAGCTCCTGGCTGCAGGCTAGCTGGACGTGGGTAGGGTTGGGATGACTTCTGGGGAAGATGGCTGTACCCCCCACCCCCAGCCCCTTGCCTGGAGATAGGGTAGATTCTCAAGTCTTTCTCTTCTGGAACTGTGTACTCAAGTCCTCTCCTTGGACTAGGACCATTGAGCATATATTTGTTGGGGTCCTAAGAGCTCTGCCCATACATTGAACTCTCCATGAAAATACCATCTCATCTTACAGAATTCAACCTGAAATGTCAGCCCAAATTCCCCAAGGGATGAGTTAGTAGTTACTTCATTTAACATAATCGCTATGGAGATGCTATATATTTGTGTTCATTGTTGCATGTCCTTGGGCAGATACCTGATTCATCTGTGCAATGGGGCCATTTGCAGGCATCTTGGGAAAGAGCCTGCTCTCTCTGTGCCTATTCTGGAGGCTTCCGAGCCAAGTCAGCCTGCACCTCCTTGCTCCATTCATCCCTGTCGAGCAAGGAATGGTCACTGCCAACCCACAGGCAGAGGCAATCCATCGCCCTCCCTGAGGGCTTGCCTTCCTATCTTCCTTTCTCAGACTAGCAGCCACCAGGAACCCAGTCACTGATGACTCTTCTGTCCCATGTTCTTGGAGTCCCAGCTGATGGCAATAGCTGTTGTCTTCAGAAAGAACACAACCGCTGTTTACATGCTCCTTGGAGACTCAGATAAATGCCTATCTTTTTGTTTGCTGACGTGTGATTTTATGTTCTGAGCCTCAGTTTCTCTAGTTGCAAAATGAACGGGCCTTGTACATGAAGGTTCTTCCCACCCTCATTGTTTATTAACGTGCACATGCACACGCTTGAGCACACCTATACACACACTCACAGGCACACACCCAATACCCCCCAACACACACTTGGTTTTGCTGTGTTGGAGGTTGAACCTAGGGTCTCCCAAATGCAAGGCAAGCATTCTAATGTTAGGCTACACTCACAGTCCTCTTCATTATTATTATTATTATTATTATTATTATTATTATTATTATTATTATTATTTGAAAGAGAAATGCTTTTATATGTATGCCACCTTGCAGCTGTGGAGCTCAGAAGACAGTTTATCTGAGTCTCATCTGTGCAATAAGACTGTTTGAAGGATTGTCTCTAAGTGGATGCTCCTGAGGCACTGGCTCCTCTCCTCACCATGCGGTAGGTCCAGAAACTAACCTCAGGCCCGCCCTCAGATTGGCACAGCAAATGCTTCTCTCTGTTGAACCATCTCCCCAGCACTTGCCTTTTTTATTTTTTATTTATTTTATTTATTCTTTTATTTTGAAATGGGGTCTTAGTAAATTGTTCAGCCTGGCCTTGAACTTATCTTTGTAGGGCAGGCAGTTCTTGAACTTGATGTTTTCCCACTCAGCCTTCTGAGTAGCTAGCTGGCATGACAGGCATGTGCCACCAGGCCTGGCTTTGGTCTTAAATAATTACAAAATTGGGGCATAAACAAGACCTATTTATTTCTTCTGTCCTTCCTTCCCTGATTTCTATACTCATACATCCTCTCTTGCTTCTCCTCCTCCTCCTCCTCCTCCTCCTCCTTCTCCTCTTCTTCCTCTTCTCTCTCTCTCTCTCTCTCTCTCTCTCTCTCTCTCTCTCTCTCTCTCTTCCTGGCCTCTTCCTTCTTCCTGAGTTCTACATGATAGAAACAATGTTTAAAATAGACCTCGTTGAATAATATTTGGATTTCAGTAGAATTCTGCTCAAATACGTGTTTACTCATATGGTTTTTTTTTTTGATTCAGCATATTTGGGTGGAAGGATGCTAAGATGGGATGCTTTTGTAGACTGAAAGAGCAGAAGAGTCTTAAGAAAGAAGAACAAACATGTACAGAGAGCTAGGGTGCTGGCTGGGAGCCTGGCCACCCGGCTCCTAGAAACGGTGACTCCTGGGTGGCTGCTGAGGGTCTGAGTGCAGGGGAAATAATCCGACTCCCTACTGCTGCCATGATTAATACTAACACCCGTCTTCAAAGAGCCACAAGATCTTTAGTATCCACAAAATATATGAGACTCCTGTTGAAGTTTTTATCGTAGAGATGTATCTGAGGTATTATTTCATCTTCACTCAGCTAAAGGCAACCTTGAGGGCTAGATGGAAGAGGGCTGGGATGGTGGGGAGAGAGGGCTGAAGATGGAGAAGTAATACATCCAGGCAGGTACCTTGAGAAGTGCAGCCCTGCCTTGGTGTGTGGCAGAAAGAGAGGCTGCTGGTTTGAAGGGTCCGGGGCCTGCCCCTATGAATCTTACCTCTACCAGTGGCTCTACTGGGTAACCTCTCTGGGCCCCCATTTCTCTTTGAAATATGTCTCATGCATCTTATGCAGAAGAGATCAATGGGCCACTGGAAGATGTCAAGGAGAAACAGAGGGGCTATTTGCGCAGTGTGTAGATGGGAAGGCTGCCCATAAGCTCTTGAGACTGGCCACGAGTCGTCTCTTCCAGTTGTCAAGTGCTCCTTTCCATCTGGGGCTCTTTCTCCGCAGTCTCTGCCTCTCTGTTGTGGTTTGATTGACAGTGTCCCCCATAGGCTCCATTATTTGAACACTTGATCCCCAGTTGGTGGTGCTGTTTGGAGAGGTTACAGGAGGTGCAGCTTAGCTCTAAGGAGTACATCGCTGGACATGGAGTGTTCATAGGCTCGCCTCAATTCCTGTTCTCTCCCTGTGCTTCCTGCTTTCTGCTCCTATGGCCATGTCCCCCACTTGCTGCTATGGGGACACCCATATGCTAAAAAAGCACCATTATGGGTTTTAAATCCCCCCTTAAAGACAAATAAATGTTTTCTTCCATAATTTGGCTTTGGTCACAGTGTTTTATCACAGCCACAGAAAACATATTTATTCATTAGCAGACATGGACAAGCAAAGTGTTTCAATGTCTTCCAACCAAAGGACACATGGCCAGGTGCAAGTTTTGTTTGTGCTCCAGGAGACCAGATATGCGATACTTGGGTTGGGGAAGTCCCAGTCCTACATATCCCTGGAAGAAAGGAAGGATCAAGACATCAAGGATGCTGATGGGTTCTCACCACCACTCCACCCTTGTCGAATAACAGTGGACCATCCTTGGAAATTAAAATGACTGTACGACATCATTTTTGATAGAGGATAAAATTTTAAGCAAGTTGAATTTTTGGGGTATGTGTGAAATTGTTAGTGTGTGTGCATGTTTGTATGTAGGTATGTGTAGACATGTTTAGACACATTGAGGCAAGTCAAAGTTGTATGTCTTCTCTGACTTCCCATTATATTATTGTTGTTGTTGTTGTTGTTGCTGACAGACTACAGGGGTGTGCTGCTACTGCCATGCCCCGCTTAATGTTGGGTGCTGGGCATAGATTTGAACTCATGCTTATACAGCCGATATTTTATCCATTGAACATCTCTCAGCAGCTTCACAGTTGCTTTTCATAGGAGCTGCTGATGGACAGAGTCTCACAACACCACAAATCTCTCCATGGAATATTAAACACAAAGAAGTTGGGGGCATGGGGAGGCTAGAGGAGGAGGGACGCTGAACAAAGAAGCTGTGTCATCGGACAAAGGTAAACAGTCACTGGCTTTGACTTAAAGACTGTGGTCGATGGTCCTTGGTTTCGTGTACCTCCTTGGTAATCCTGCTTTGGTAGAGGTGAAAGGGTCCAGGGCTGTCTCCCTTATTACCATATTTGTTTCTCTTTGGAAACTCCTTTGCATCGCTGGGTACCACTTCACCTCCCATCTGATTTTCTTTGGGCATCTCCTCTGGAGCCATTATCCAGATGCTTCCTTCTGGTGGGAAGATGAAAGAGCTGCTGGAGGGAAAGTTTCTTAGGTTTCTCAGCATCAGCAGATTCCAACGTGTGTCCAGAGGTAATTGTATTAGGCCGCATGCTAGTCCCACGGTAATAGTCTTACGAGCTCCCGTGATAAAGCATGTATGTTGCAATGATTATAGAAATTTTATTTTCATCTGGTTTTTATATTGCTATAAATATTTTGCATTTACCAAATAAAGTGGTTGCTATGTAGAGATCATAACTTCTGGGACCTAAATTTGCTTCAGACGATAGGCAAATTATAGACTACAATATGTGATCAAACAGCAGCATGGAGAACTTAAATGGAGTGAGCCCTGAGGACAGAGGCTGCTTGAAACTATGGGGGATGGAATAAATGGGAGTCTTAGCAAAGCTATCGCTGGTTCTAGCAGATAAATTATGCTCTGCCTTTTTGTATCTCTTTGGGACTGTACTACATAAATTATGACCAAATATAATTTAGGCTATCAGCCTATATTTCTGAACATCCATCTTGTACATTTTAAGTACAAAATTACCATTTTGCAGAAGTATAAAATTGAGACAAATTTTTTTCCATCTGTGCATTTAACTTCTGCATACTTTATTGCAGCTAAAGGGTTCTAGAGGACCTCATTACCATCCGGAGGGGACGTTAGCCCCGCGACTATATAACTGTATTAAGATCTACATAAACGGGAATAAAGTTCGAGGGACAGTGGGATATGGAATTATGTATTCTTTCTTAAATGGAGATGTAACTTTTATCGAAAAGCCCTCATCGCTGCTTTTCGTGCGAAGATCACTGTTTATAAATTCAAACTTGCTGATGAAGGAATCCGTGTTTATGAAAACTCAATCTAAACAGGCACAGGCAGGGAGACTCTCCAGGGACCTGTGGGCTTTCGGAGTCGGGACTCGAACACTGATATGGTCTGGAGATGGAGGCAGACCCTTGTAGCCCTGTGGCTGTCCTCTGCTCTAAGATTTCTGAGTGTTATGACATGAGACATCAGTGAGCTCTATGTTCCTCATCAGGCACGTGTTGTGAAGGTTCTCTCTCTCAGTTTAAGCCCCTGGTTTCCCAAGGGGGAAGGTCATGTGCACAGGACAAGGAAGCTTCATTCTGTCTCTTTAGCAATCTTAACTCCATCAAACTGGCTCGAAAAGCCTCCAGCCAGAAGCCAGTGTGGTCAGGTTTCTGCCAACTTTCCTTAGCCTCGGGGCAGCCTTTCTTCCTATTGCTCTGCTGGCTATTTTGTCAAAACAGCACAAAAGTACCTAACAAATATCATCTTGCCTCTCCTTCCCCCATGTTCCTCTCTACAACTGGGTGTCTTCTGTCTTCCCGTTTGGCCGTTTCACACCTGTCAATCAATCTTCCTCCAGATGGACAGCCTTATAGTGCACACACAGGAGACTTTGTCTCCTAAAGAGGCTGCAGTGAACAAGCCTTCAGAAACTGGGCTGTCAAGGGCTCCACCCAGCTATCTGGAGGCTTGGCTGTGACTGCCACACAATGTTCAGAGATGGGAGTGCTGACACTAGACCTTGGTAGGATTTGTTGTATATTTCAGATAACATCTTAGCCACCTTCTCCTAGCCCCTGTTGTCAATGGTGTGGGAAGAATCAAACATGATGAGAAGAAATCGAGGAAGGGGCAAATATCTATCTATGCTCTGTAGAACTAGTTTTAGATGTTAAAGGTCATAACTGATTGGCAGTGGGCACACAGCTACAAGAAGGCGGCAGCAGCAGCAGCTTTCTTAAGTGGTGAGGTCTAATCAGACCAACAACGGAATGTTTATCGATTTCCATAGGGCAGAGGTGCACAGGTGAGCCTGGAGCATCATGCTAGCTGGGACCGGTTTATCTTAAATGGCTCAGAACAGATGGTAGGGGTGATGTTGTTCTTGGTTCTCTGAATTCAGTGGGATCAGCTGTTTCCAAGAGACTTTGGCTCTTGGTGTCATTGGTGAAGTGCCTTCAAAAGGCAGTAACACTAACCAGAACCAAGAAATGGGACTTGGGCTGTCCAAGGCATCTGAGAGAAGTCAATACATCATTTCTTTAGCTATTCACTTGTTATCAGTGAGGAACTCCTAAGAGCCAGCCATAGTCCACAGCTAACCCACACGTTCTGTTCCCCAGATAACAAACAAGTACAAAATACAGTTGTTACTGTTCAAATCTAAAGTAGTCTCCATGGGATTGTATATTGAAGGCTTACTTCACAGCTGATGGTGCTATTTGGGGAGGTTCTAGAAACTTCAAGAGTTGGGCCCTAGCTAGAGGAAGTAGGCCATGGAAGGCAAACCACTAATCTGGCTCCAGTCACTTTCTGGTTCTCTGCCTTCTCTCCCGCAAGCTCCAGCCACCGTACTGTTCTCTTAAGCACATGAGGCCAACAGACTGTGTCCTAAACCCTTGTAAACTAAACCCAGATAAGTCTTTCCTGCATTATATTGTTCTCTCTGGTGTTTCGTTTGTAGCTATAAAAAAAACCCACCGTGATCACCAAGAAATATTCCAGCTGGTGACAGAAGATACAATGTGGCAGTCATCGAGAAAGTGACCCTAAAATGGGTGGTTGGGACATCCTTTGTAAGTAGGGGACCTGTGAGTCTAGAGGATGAAGAAAAAAGTGTTAGTAGATAGAGGACCAGCATAGAAGCCACATCAAGATGGCCAAGATAAGAGTTGCTAAGACTCCATCCCATTGGCTGAATTCATTGTCTCCTGCCTTACTCGTTGTAGCCTTGAGGGATAACCTTGAATCAGCTTGCAGGACATGGGGTGAGATTTTGATAAAAGTTGCAGTCAGGGACTCTGAGATTTTTGGTCACTTTGGGGAGGGGGTCATCTGAATGCAGGCATTTTGGTTTGCCTTCTCACTCCCCTCTCTATAACTGGAAAGTGGTGGCTGTGTACCATCTCCATGTGTGTGCTGTCGCCACGTTGGATAGCAATTCTGAGCGACATCACACTTGTTCGGGGAGTTGGTCTCTCGCAGTGCTTGCTGAGCCTCACTCTTGCAGGCTGTGACATCATGAAGCTGCAGAGACTGCATGCAAACAGGAGCCTGGCAACAAAGACCACAACATCTGTGACAACATGGGTGCTCAGGAGTAGACAGGCAAAGGAGCTAGAGGCTGTTCCCCTTCAGCCATATTGGCTCCTCCATAAATCAAGGTTCAGATTTAGAGTAGATGCCAGGAGATCAGCTTAGCACACAAGCCAAGGCCACATGAGGAACATTCCTGAATTGGCTAAGAATCCCTGCAGAGCCTGGCCACCTGAGCAGAGGTGGACTCTTCTCACCTAGAGCTGTGGGGGAGGATTATCACTAATTAGCCACAAGAGACATAGTGATCTGCCCTGCAGCCCCCAGGGGCATTATCATCACTATCCTCAGATCCAAACTCTACCACTGGGGCCAGAGAGATGTCCCCGTGGTTAAGAGTCCTATTGATCTTTCAGAAGAACCAGTTTCAGTTCCTAACACCTACATGGCAGCTTACAACCATCTGTAACTCCAGTTCCAAGGGATCTTGTTCTGACCTCCATAGGCACTAGACCCACAGGTGGTGCATTCACAGGCAAAACACGCATGTGCATACAAACAAATCCTCCCCATCAAACTCCCATGGGAGAAAAAATTACACATAGCTAGCCAAGGAGATGGCTCACTGGGTAAAGTACCTACTGTGCTTGCACAAGAACCTGAGTTTGATTCTCATCGCCCTTGTCAAAGCCAGACATGGTAGGATGTGTCTATAACTCTGGAGCTGGGAAAGGAGCGGGTAGAGACAAATGGATCCGAGAACTTGCTGGGCAGGGAGCCTAGCCAAAGCTCAAACTCCGGGATCAATGAGTGAGAGACTCTGTCTCTGAAAAACAAGATGGAAAGTGATAGAGGACGACACCTGATCTTGACCTCTGACCTGCACATGCCATGCTTAGGCAAGTGCATATACATGTGTCTACACACACACACACACACACACACACACACACACACACCCCAAACAAAGAACCACTGCGTCTTATTAGGATACCTTTGGCTGAAGGCAACTAGAGATGGACAGGTAGTTTGAACCTCAACCCTCACCCTATGGGAAGAGTTTGGCTGGTGTTTGGGAGTAGCAGTTAAACATATGAGAGAGAGAGAGAGAGAGAGAGAGAGAGAGAGAGAGAGAG
>NW_022196904.1:27285993-27327884 GCF_008632895.1 Mastomys coucha
GGGAGGGAGGGAGGGAGGGAGGGAGAGGGAGAGGGAGAAGGAGAAGGAGAAGGAGAGGGGCTGGAGGAAATGGAAGCCTGGAAACCTCCATTGTCAAAACGCAGGTGGAAACTGAGGAAGAAACTGAGAGAGCTGAGATTAAGTAGTCAAGGACTCAAGCAGGAGGCCAAAGAGGTAGGCCATATCAATATGGTGATAGTGGTCACCAATGATAAATGTGGCAGAGATGTGCAATCATATGACTGAGGTGATCCATAAAGTTTGGCTTCATAAGAAGGTGATGGGTGACTCAAGCAAGAGAGGTGGACAGGAGAGTTTTGCTTGTTGTTTGAGGGAGGGGCAGCTCTTGAGTCAGTGAGTCTTCCTGCAGGTGGATGCTCCAGTTAGTGAAGCCAAAGGGATAAACTTCTGCCCAGATCAAGAGACTCAAGGCTATTGGGATATGTTGGAGGAAAATAGCTCTGTGCCCAAAGATGGATGGCGCCTTGGCAAACTACACCAAGAGCACGGTAGGTGGTAAGAAATGCTATGTAGATTTTCTGGGCACTCCTTGACCAGTATCTATTTGTTAATGCTCTTACAGAGTGAATCCAAGGGCCAAGGAAAAGCATGTGTGCATGGTGGTATGGAAGGGAATATGGGCTGTGTTGGGCATGGCCTTGCTGCTTTGGTTTTCTGAACCAGTGTCTGAGACCCTAACCTTTGCTCCAGATGATAAACTTGGTTTTGCAAATTGATAAGAAGTGGGAATTTATTCATCTTTCCCAGTGGGATGGAGGGCATCAGGAAATAATTGTGTCTTCTATCAAATGTTCTGTTTGCACAGCTCAGGAAGTCCAGGGGACTGATCTCAGGATCATTCAGAGCCTTTTTTTAGCTCTCAGATCCCTGGCATACACCCTGGAGCTTGTATGTATGTGTATCCCTGCACCTGTGACCCCTACCCACATCCCTGGGATGTGCAATCTCAGTTCTGGGACAGCCAGACAAGGAGCAGGGAAATGAAATGGTAGTTGAAATGTATGAATTGCTTGACAGCTGGATAAGAAGGCCAACGCAGGAGGCTTGCCTGGGGTAGACAGAGAGTTCAAGGCCAGCCTGGGCTATACAGCCAGAATGTATTTTAAAATCAGAGAAAAGGAAGAGGGAGGAGGGGCAAGAGAAGGCAGTGGAGGACAGAAGAAAAGAAGGAAGAGCCAAATCCAATAACCCAATGGCTTTATCTGTTTGTGTAGGTCCCATTTTTGTGGTGCACAAGGATGTCCTGTACACACCTATCGCCAGGCACACATGGCTGCACACATAGCTGCTGCATTCAGAGACCAAACTCTTCAGGTGGAATCAGGACCAAGATGGAGACAAGAAGGGCCCACTGTTTCTCCAGCCCCACCAAGCCCAGGTTGTGTTTCCCACTCCCTGTTTTGTGGCAGGATCAGGCTTCTCCATGGCGGAATGTAACTGTGCCTGCCCTTGTTTGCCTGGTGTCCTGTTTGTTCTCAGCACAGAACAATGACCTCTTGTAAGGCAGGGCTTCCCAGCCTCACCGAGGGTTACTGAACAGCCCCGATTCCTCCCCTGATTATCTTGAAGCCTGTCAAGCTGTAAGTTCTCCCGCCCTTCTCTGCTCTTTCTTCCTAATAGACATGAAACAGTGCAGTCAATAATATTTTACTCGTCTTCCCCTGCGTGTCTCCTCTTCTGATCAGTTTAGGCGGGTTTGACTGCGGAAAGTCAGAAGGGAGGTTACGATCTGAAAAGTTCAGCCAAATGTTATCAGCCTCCGAGATGTTGCTAAGGGAAAGGCCCCCCAGCCCTTGGCGACCGGAGCCAATAATAGCTGCGATTCACTGATAGTATCAACGCCTGTCAAAGATCCAGGCGTTTGCGGTTCGTCTGTAAACGCAAACACCTGTATCCAGTCAAGCTATGATGGTTATCGTCTTATTCCCTGTCATGTCGATGGTTCCTTGAAGGGGCTGCCAGGATGTGCTAAGCTGTGAGTTGATTTATAAAGTGAAGGGTCTCTCCAAAACTTTGGCATGGATAGGGAAATTGACAAAGGCGAGCTTCTCCTTGGTGGGGTGACGTGGCATTTTGACAACAGTGAAACCCAGTTGCTTTTCTTTCTTTCTTTCTTTCTTTCTTTCTTTCTTTCTTTCTTTCTTTCTTTCTTTCTTTCTTTCTTTCTTTCTTTTTTTAAACCGTGTTTTTGAACCCATGGCACCTGAGGGACCAAATCATGGGAAGTGGGGTGGAAGGGAGTTTGGGCTTGCTTTGAAAGCCTTCCTTCACATGCTCCCCAACCCCCACCTCTAGAAAGGACACTTGGTGCTTGTTTGAGACTGATGTGTGTGATGAATTAGATCAAAGAGACTGACGAATAGTGTCCGAAGAGCTTTTCAGAGCACAGTATATACATAGCTGGGATAGTTTTGAGATTGAACAGGCAAAGCCCACACTGTTAAGTAAACCTAAAGTGTAAGGAGGCCGTTGGTGACCCAGCCAGCTGTGGTGGGCAGTGTTTTCCTAGTGAAAGGCTCCTGGGCTTCTATGTTTGTGTGGTCAGTCATAGCTGCCTGAATGGAAAGATAGGAAAGGAAGACACAGTGCTCATGGATTCATCCTCAGCTCATCTGTAAGGTTGCCCAGATGAGAAAAGTGCTTATCCAAGAGACTCATTGCCTCTGCCCTGAAGGTCTACGTGGACTCATGGTTAGCATGTCCCAAATTCTTAGCTCAGTAGCATATGAGACCACATAGTCTGCTTGTCCCAAGGTCACATGCTTGGCATTATACATTTGATAAGATCTTGTCCATCCCTTGAATAACATTCAGCTTAAAGAAGGGTAGGGACAATGTGAAAGTCCCCAGACACTCCGAGTCTTCAACAAACACTATAGGTGAGTAGCTGAGGATAAATCCTCTGGAATGGACAAGCTTGGCTCTGCTGTGAACTTGAACCACACCATTCTAGGGCCTCCACGACCCATGAGTCCAAGGCAGAGGTGATTGTTGTGGTGGCACACACCTGTGATTCCAACACTGGAGGAGGGAAAGGTTGAAGCAGAAGGGTGGAGAGTTCCAGGATAGCCTGGGGTATATCCTGAGCCCTTATTTCAAAACAGAATCAAACGAAAAGAGGGAAATGCAGTATGAGGACCCTAGGGACTGTGGAGAGAGGAGATGATGAACCAAGTTACAATAGACATTAACCCCACACAGTGATACAGAACTGCTTAGCCACGCACGTAGTCCATAGGAAGTGCTCAGTGTTGGCCACTTGTCTCTCTCATTTTACTGATGGTTACTATTTCATATTGCTGCCCAAACCTTCCAGGTTTAAAAAGTCAAATTTAGACCAGAAATGAGTTTTAAGAAAATCATTTAAGCTACTATCACCTCAAAGCATAAAAAAATTTGCAGTGATTTAACCGAGACCCCTCTAGCACAGTTCACACATATAATACCCCTGTAGAAGATTATAATAGTGCCTCAGAAAGCCCAGGGATGGACTAGCAAAGCTATGGAATCCGTGGCCAAACTCTCATAACATTCAGAGTATTCAAAAGGTCCCAGTCCTGATGATCTTCAGAAGTCTTGAGCCTGAAAAACAAAACAAAAGCAAACAAACAAAAAGCCCAAAAAACTCCTACAATATCGCTTTTAGCCTGCCAAGAGTATTTCAAGGTGTAAGGATCTGATCCTATACTATTCATTGGTCCTGTATTTTCATGGTAGTCTGAATGAGAAATATCCTCCATAGGCTCATGCATTTGAAAACTTGTTTCCCAGGTGGTGACACTGTTTGGTGGGAAAATTTAGGAGAGGGAGCCCTGCTGGAGGAAGTGTACCACTGGGGGTGGGCTTTGAGGGTGGATAGCCTTGCCCCACTTCCTGCTCTCTCTGTGCTTGTGTGTGGGGATGCATCCTGCTCCTGCAGTCATGACATGCTTTCTCCACCTTCAAAGACTCTTTCTGTTTTAAGTTGCTCTTGAAAATGGTATTGATCACAGAAACAGAAAAGTAACTAATACAACATTTTAGCTAAAAAGACCATGGGCTGCAGAGATGACACAGGCATGGGCTGCAGAGATGACACATGCATGGGCTGTGGAGATGACATACACATGGGCTGGAGAGATGACACATGGGTGGGCTGGAGAGATTATACATGCTTGGCTTTTGCAGAGGACCCAAGTTCTCAGCATCCCAGTTGGCAGCTCACAATCACCTACAACTCTAGCTCCAGGTAATCTTATGCTCTTGCTTTTCTTGCATGTACATGCACGCATGCATGCATGTGCATACACACGCACCACGCACGCGTACGTGCACACATGCACGTGCGCGGACATACACACACACACACACACACACACACACACACACACACACACGCACGCACGCTTAAAAATTAAAAGAAATAGAAGGACCACACTGAATGAGAGCTCTGACCACATACACCAGGGACAAGATGCTGTTCCATGCTAGATGCTCTGATGAAGTAGTGATTCTCAAGGGGGTGTGGTAGCTGGTGAAAATGGTATACATTGCTGCATCTGTGTACTTTGTCCCTTTGAAAAACCAGCTCTGAAGTCCTCACTACCTCATGCTCTGTGCAATAGCTTCTGCAACCTTTTGATTTCAGTATGAAGTGGGAGTTGTTCTCACCAATCATAAAGATCTGGTCTAATTTCTGCTCAAATGCCTAGCAGGAACTTTACTGCTTGTGAACATGCCCTGCGAAGGTGTCAGCCATGGGTGACACTCATACACTCCAACTAAGGTCTAAATCTCACTTAAAGGATATCTCTGGACTAGGCTTGATAGAGAAGGTTTACAATTCCAGCTATGCTGGAGGTGGAGGCTGGAGGCTTCCAAATTGAAGGCCAACCTAGATGATAGTGGAGATTGTTGACTTTTGGCTTGGGAAGTTGCATACCCTTAAAAACTCCTAAATTCCAGGCAAACCAAGGTGTTTGTGATCCGAGGCTATTGAGAATGGTGAGTTACACTTTCATGTTTTGAAAGGGAGTCAAAGCAAGAAGAGAGATTTGAGGAATGACACATAGAGAGAGTTGGGTAGAATCAGGTGTATGCAGACATTTTTAATAGCCTCATTATAGCATATACTACCAGCCCCAAAGCAAGGAATATTCTGGGATGAATGAGATTGAGTTTTCATTTTGACTACCATAAACAAATAGAGAATGTGTATTCCATCTCTACCCCACCAAATCCTTCAAGACACACATGGAGGGGGGACAAATAATTTTCTTTCTAGAACTATTTCATTCCTTTAGATCAACATAATTTGAGAGAGAACACCCTGCACCAAGGGTTTTGTTCTGTCTGATTTTTCAGTGGCTGGCTTGCCTTACAAAGCTGCATGTACTTGGTTTGAGCATTAGGCCTTTGGTGGGGGGTGTCTCTTACGGTTTGAGTCTGGAATGTATCCCTCAAGATTATGTTTTGAATACCCAGTCTCTGCTTGGTCATATTGTTCTGAAGGCTGTGGAGCCTTTAGGAGGTAGAATGTAACTGGTGGAAGTAGGACACTAAACCAGGCCCCTGATAGCCATACATACTTTAGTTTTTCATCTACAGTTTTGGATTTCTGGTCTACCTCTCTGCCTTCTCCAACACATTGGCCTAAAGTCTGTAACTATGAGCTAAAATAATTTTTTTTCCTCTTTCTATTGTGTCTGTCAGGTATTTGTTCACAATGATAAAGAAGTAACTGATACCAGGTCTTTTAACCAAGAGTGGTGGGTTCACTTGGACATCCAAAGAATGCTAGTGAATCACCTAAGAATGGCAGGTAACCACAGCCTTGGGTTAGCTAATCCAGGATGTCTGGGTAGAGAAGAATAATGGTTCAGCTCACGACTAGACTTTCCTTTTCCCTGTCTTTCATTTAATATGGTTTTCTAAAGGGAACATGTAGATGTAAGTAATTAGGGCATTAATATTTATTCTGTTGTTGAAGAATTATCTTTCTGTTTTCTTACTTTTTCTGGTTATGGTTGAGTCTCTAGGGCAATAATTCTCAGCTTTCTCAATGGTGTGACAGTTTAATACAGTTTCTTCTTTTGTGGTGACCCCTTCAACTATACATTCTTTGCTACTTCATAACAGTGAATTTATATTATGAATCATAATATAAATACTTGATATGTAGGACATACGGCATGGGAACCTTATATATGGGTCTTTCGACATCTAAAGGGGTCAAGACCCATAGATTGAAAACCACTGCTCTAAGGGATTCTGAGCCAAACCCATGATGGTGTACAAGGACCTCACAGGAAGTACTACCTTGAGTCTCCAGCCACAGCTGTTACAGTTCCCAGCTCCTAGGGCCTCACCACCCCCGCCTCCACCCCAAGTCTCTCAAACACCCAGTAGATAATCTTTTAAGTCACACTCACTGCACACTGGCCGCACACTCTGACAGTGAAACTCGAGCTTCCTTGGGGCTTGCTTCCATGACCGAACAAAGCACTTGTCCCCCCTCTCCAGAACTGGTCTCCTTATGCGTTGACCTTTGAAGCTGTGTGCTCAGTAGTGACTCCAGTTTTGCTTGGTTAAACATGGAAAAATGTTCCTCTAGATCGAAGCAGCTCCCCATTTATTTCAGAGCATCCTGTCGCTGACGTAATGCTGCCTGGTTTATGGCCTCATTGCTCTGTGTTTGGAGTTGAGTAATGCCTGCTGCTGGTGCACCAGGCACCGCCTACGTAACCACAGGAAGGGGTAACATCCCATGGGCCTCCCAGGCATCTGCTGGGAAATTGCTTCTTTGGTGCCAGACAAATGAATGTTTTGCATATTTCTCACAAAAAGAGAAGGGTTGTGAGGCGGAGGTTAACATAACAATCTTCTCTTATTACAGTGATTTATGTGTGCATAACTTCAGCAGTGGAATGTCATCTCGGAGGTCTTTAATTGGCAGACTTTGGGGACCACAGAGGGAGATGACAGAGTGTGCTCTGAAGAAATAAGAGTGTCGGCTGCCATTCCCAGTGCGGCCCCACAGAGGAGGTCTCATAAATCTTGGGAGTAGTGGGGGGCTAGCAGTCAACTTTTAAACTTTTGATTAACCTGATATCTGCTAATGAAACACGAAGAGGATCATCTTCAACCTCAGCTGATTTGGATCTCACGACACGTCAAATGACTGCCTAGGGTTTTTGAGACAATCAAATGTGGATCTTCTGGTAATTTCTACTCAAAGACACCAACGCTGCGATTTGCAGACTTTATGACTTCAATGAGTCACCCAGTCCTGTCTTGCTATGTGGAATATGATTGTGTGTTTTTAAGAATGTCACCAGATGTGTTTTCTGTTCATGAACCTCATCTCAGGTCTTAGATAAAGGTGCCATTTTGAAATGGAATTACAGATGCCTTTGGCCTCAGGGTGTGGCTCAGAGGAGGCTATCTATGCAGGGTGTGGCTGGCTTTTTAGGAGGCAGGGAGGGATCTGGAAAGAATGGAGAGTGACCTCTGTGACAAGATGGCTCTGGTATCTGTGTCACTTGTAGGAAAGTTGAAGTCTTTCTAAATGATGGATGACTCTGTGAACATCTGTGCTAACTGTAGCCACAAGGTCAAGTTCCAGGACTTAAACTCTAGCATCTGAGCTACAGCCAGTCCCAAACTGTGGGCCAACCTCTCTCATGGGCCACTGGGCTTTGGAGAAAAGATTGACAATTTACATCTTTGCTTTTATTTTCAAAATCACAATGCCTTTAGGCTAGAGCTCCCCAGAAGGGAGCTTAGCAGAGTGCAAAGTTCTTTCCTGGAGTTATGATCCAGGTGTCATCAACCCTCAGCAACTCCCAAGCTAGGAGTGGACACTCCTGAGCTCATCCCGCCTCATGTTAGAATGTTGGCTGGCTTGGTCATGGTCTCTTATGGGTCTTTAAAAGGCAATCATGGATTCTGTGAGTTCAGGTGTGTAACAGTTCACTCTGTTTTGCAGTGTCCTCCCAGAAATCTGGCTTTTTACGATCTTTCCACCTTCTCTCCTGCAATGGTTCCTAAGTGTGCACAACAGCCCCCCCTGCCCCTGCTCTGTGTGTGTGTATGTGTGTGTGTGATATAGATGTCCCATTTGAGGCTGAATATTCTGTAGACATGTATTGAGAGTGTATTTTACATAGGTCCTATTTTACTGGAGAACCTGAAGCCTGACTAAGCCAGGCAGTCATTAGGATCTAGTTTCCTCTAGCTTGGGAAGAGAAAGAAATTGATGGACAGCTCTTTCTTGTGCAGCTGAGGACTCTTGGGGGCAGGGTAGACCAGCTCGAATCATTCTACCCAAGGAATGTGTTGCTTTGGTACTTACCCACCGACTCCCATCTGCCACTGTTGGAGTCTGCTCTGGGCTATAAACTCTCTGGTGCACATTGCAGGACCTTTGCTACATGCGCTAGAATGTGAGCAACAGAGGGATACCTGAGGCTCCAAGGCACGCATGTTGTGAAGGATGCAGTTCATTGCTTGAGGTAGGTACCCTTTTCCCCTTCATGAGCAAACTCTCTTTTCATTCCAATTTCAAAATGACTGCAACCAAGTCTTTCAGGCTGACTCTGTCTCCTAATCGCCCACTTCCTCTTTTTAAGTGTTTTGTATTAGCACCTTAAATCGTACAAAGTGATGAGTTTCATAATGACATTTTAATTCATGTATAGCATGTAGTCCTGCACACAGATACACCCATATGTATAAAACCTGACACAGAGATGCACATAGGCACATGCAGACACCCACACATATACACACAGAGAGACAGAGAGATACACATACAGAAATACACCAGACACACACACACAGAACAGACACACGCAGAAACACACAGCATACACACATATCTGGAGATAGAGCATTTGTTCCACACACTATCAAAACACTCCCACCTTTGTCTTCCTGGATCTCCCTCATCTTAACTGGATTTCCAATGCCATTCAAATGTCATACTTTGAATCTTCTTTGTGGCTGAGTAAAGTCTTGTGTCTTCCTGGTAGCTGATTTTCCTTGTCTTCTTATCTGCCAATGGGCACCTAGAGCTTGCTCTCTTTGCTTGATTTCTGTTACTGTGATAAAATACCGACCAAAGCCAACTTGGTAGTGAAAGGGTCTAAGGGTTTATTAGGCTTATAGGTCATAGTTCATCACTGAAGGAAAGCAGACAGGAAGCCAAGGCATGGACGGTAGCAGAACTGTGGAGAACACTACTTACTCATTTGTTCATCATGCTTGCTCAGCTTGGATTTTCTTCCCCAACACAACCCAGAACCATCTACCCCAGGGTGGCGGTGTCCACAGTGGGCTGAGCCCTCTCACCTCAATCATAATGAAAATGCCCTCAGCCAACCGTTGGACTGAGCATGGGGTCCCCAATGGAGGAGTTAGAGGAAGGACTGACAGAGCTGAAGGGGTTTGCAACACCATAGGAAGAACAACAATATCAATCAACCTCTGAGCTCCCAGAGCTCTCAGGGACTAAGCCACCAACCAAGGATTACACATGGTTCCAGCTGCATATGTAGCAGAGGACGGCCTTGTCAGGCATCAGTGGGAGGAGAGGTCCTTGGTCCTGTGAAGGCTCAATGCCCCAGTGTAGGGAAATTGAAGGTGGGGAGGTGGGAGTGGATGGGTGGGTGGAGGAATACCCTCATAAAAGCAGGGGGAAGGGAGGGTGGGACAGGAAGTTTCCAGGAAGGGGGCAGGGACCAGGAAAGGGGATAACATTTGAAATGTAAGTAAAGAAAATATCCAATTAAAAGGAAAAGAAAAAGAAAATGCCTCACGGGCTTGTCTATAGGCTAATATGACGGAAGTATTTTCTCACTTGAGGTTCCCTTCTCTGATGTCCCTGTCTTGTGTCAAGTCAACAAATCTACCCAGCACACTTGCCTGTTACTGTGGACAGTGCTGCAGTAAATTTGGATATGAGATGTCACTAAAACACTGATTCCTCTGGGTGTATACTCAGGAGCGTGATAGCAAGCTCCCATGCTGGAGGGCTTCTCTATCCTCGTTCCCTAGTTCTGCTGTGGGCTAGCTTTCTTTCCTGCTCTTCAGGAGCCTAGAATTGGAACATCTAATTATTTTGTCCTTTGAGAGGAACAGTCCTTAGAGTTTTGACTTTGGTTACTATCTGAGGGGAAGGAGATAACTAGCATACCTGTGACTTTAAACATCTTGTTTAGCACATAGTGGAGCATACGTATTCTAGAACATTCTATTTCCACGGCTGCATCTTTGGGATTGTGGCTATACCATGTCTACCTGTAAACATTCTGAGCAGCTCATACATAAAGAATGCTATAATACACCCAAAGCAATCATTCCTTATGTTTAATGAGCTGTGTGCAAACAGGACTGCTCACCCCTTGCTTCTTCCAGGCCCCAAAGGATCCAGCCTTTTCAAATAATCTGTAGGCTGGGAGAGCAAACCCTTTAAAGCTCAAAGTGGTTTGGGTGTTTTAATGGCCCTTGTTTTCCTTCTGTAAAAGCCCCTGTGTCTGTGGGGCTCATGTGCCACACTATTCACAAGGTGACAGCAGTGATCAGAAACATAATTTTCAATATTTATGATGGAAAATGCAATTTAGAAATGAAAGAGGGGGCACTTGTTCCTCCTTAGCTCGAAGCAAAATCATTGTTTTGAGACGTGTTCTTTATACAGTTAATCTGGCCCGAGTAATTTACCACACCCAGGCTGAGTTGTAAGGCTGGGGCCTCATTCATCAAGAAAGAATTATGGGCACAGGACGCATTTGAATTAGTAAATGTTGTGTGGAGCTATGGTGATTTGATTGCAGAGATCTGGAGAAGGTGAGAGAGGCAGCTCCAGGGTATTATTCCCACAGGAATGTCAACAGGTGTGGAGAACCTCGGGTCTGGACGTCCCTGTCCCCATTGGCCCATGAGACGTAGTGTTCATCAGCCAGTTTAGACAAAGGGTAGCAATGTATTCTGGCAGAAGAAGAGAGCTATGGCTTGTTGAGGTTGTGTGGCTTGGTCTGCACTGTGTGTGCTAGCCTCTGTGTGTGTGTGGATGTGCATGTGCTTGTGTGCATAAGCACACGTGCATACTTGCCCATGTGTGCACATATATGCATTTGGAATAATTTGAGAATCAAAACTGTCACACACATAGCACCAAGAGTTCCTCTTCATTTTCCCTGAATGATAGTACTGTATGTATCCCAAGTACATAATCAAACCAGAATCAATATTGGTGCAGTATTATTGGCTGAACCACAGACCTTCAGTGGAATGCTATGTGTATGTTCTAATCGTTAAATTGGTTGCCAGTGTCTCCCATTTGTGTGACGTCACACAGAGGTGAGATCTGCCACCTCCAGTCTGTTTTCTCCAGGCAAACAACTGCAAGTGCTGAGTACCTGAGACCTTTGCAGGAGAGAGCCAAGACGAGTCCCCAATCTGTTGTGGTCCCCATCATTCCATCGTGACATACAGCCTAGTTACTCTGACCAGCCTCTTGGCCTGTCTTGTCCCTGTAGGCACTGGAGTTGGGAATACCTACAACAGCAACTTCAGGTCCCTAGTGGGGGATCTTGGGGCTGGGAATTGACACCACTGTGGATTGTATTGGCTTTAAGGACTGGTCATCACAGGGGCCAGCTACCCAAAGAAGGAACTCCTTTTGTAGAGTGGAGGACATTCTGTGTATATCCCACAGATGTGTTGGGCAGTGAGGCTGCTCTCTGCTCCTAGAGAAGAGTTCAGGAGATACTGTGCATGCTCCTAGATGAATAGCAGAGGCCAGGCAGACTGACTCAAAGCCTGTGGCATTGCTGGGGCCCAAACAGCTTCTAGGCATTCATATTGTCCCTCCTGGCTTCTAGTAGCTCTTTGACTGATGGTGTCACTTGTTTTGTTTCTTATTTTATTTTATTTTATCTTAGGTCTTGAGTGATCCTTTTACAAAGCAACCGGCAAAACTTGGAGGCAGACACGCTTTAAATTTTTGTGTATAGTCTGTCCAAGGACAAAGAAATGGATGGACCTGACCACTACCAAAAGCCAACTGGACTGAAGCCTAGGAGATCCTGTCATCAGAGAAGTGCCAGTACAGTAGAGGACTTTTTAAACATGCAGATTCCGCAAGGCCCATTGTCTCCTCTTAAGAGTCATTTCAAGGAAGAGCAACAGCCCCGTGCTGGGTGCTGGTATGCCCCAGAAGACTAAGAGGGAGTCTTTGTCTTTGAGAATCCATACTGTTTCTGGAAAACAGCCACCCATACCATTAGCTAGATTATAAACAGTGTAGTCTGGCCGGTGCGGATGAGAGAACGAAGTGGCGCTGACTGCTGGGACACCAGGGCCTTTGGCTCTATTTATCCAGCCAGAACATTCTAATGCAGGACACATCCCTGCCTTCCTGAACAAAATCAAAAGCAGCGAGGTCTGGCTTTCTTTTAAGAAGGGAAAAGTGGGTGGTGATAGAATCGGAGACGGAAACAAGCTGAACATCTGGAAAGAAGGACTCTCTGGAAGAACAGCCCCTCCCTCGCTATCCCACAGGTCCACGGCAGCCTCGGAGTGTCAGAGGATTAGGTCTGGATTCTTGTAGTAATTAATAGCACTTAAGTTCCTGGGTAGTCAGTTTTGATTAAGCAAACATTAAATTAATCCAATCTGCAAACGCACGGCCGGGTGGAAGCAGCAGCTGGATGGACAGAGGGATGCGTCCTCATTGGATTGCGGGCCACCTCCGAGTAGTTACAGCTGGATCAATACGGCTCCTAGAGCTATAATAAAATGCCTTCGACATGCTCATCTGTGGCTGAGAACAGTACACACATTGATTTCCTGGCCTGATATAACCCATTTACCTAGTCAGCTACTCCATTCAGGAAGGTGGAGGGGTCCCAAGACCCAAGGGACCAATGATGCCTGCAACGAAGGTAGCGGATGCTTGGGAAATGTCTTAATCGGCAGCACGATTCCTCTGTTAGGAAGACATGTTTCTTTGTAAGGTAAAGGCCTCCTCAGAGTCCTGCTGGTTTCATCTGGGGAAACACTGGAAATTGAGGAGGGCACGCATGCGCGCGCGTAAGTATGTGTGTGGGGCGTTAGCGCGTGTGTGTCTTCCTGTTTCTGTGTGTCAGGATCTGCCCTTCTCATGATTTAAAACGCCAATGTTATACAATTGTCTTAGCTTCTTAGAGGGCAAATGGGGTGTGTGTTGATACAACCTCATTCGAGAAGTGTCTTCTACTCCAATTTGGGTGAACTGGAGGGAGGCACAGAGAATGCCCCAGAATGCTCACATCAAAATGATGCTCCTCTATACCGATTTTTCTGTGACAGTGTTAAATTTAAAGGGAACAGTTGCTGTTTGATATGAATTAATGAGAGTGCAGTGTATCATATGTGGTGTCAAATGACAAGGCCAACACATGAAAACCAGTCAATGGGATCTGCCTCTCTCCACTGAAATTGTCGTCATCTCTACAGACTTACTGAAACGAAGCTATTATTACTGTCCAAAGCCTTTTAGACCGATCCCTTGGGTTCTGCCATTAAGAAACTGCTTTCTGGGGCTGGAAAGAGGACTCACGTGTGAAGAGCTGGTATGACTTTAGCAGGATACCTGAGTTCGGTTCCTAGCACCCATGTCAGACAGTTCATAATTGCCTGTAACTTCAGCTCCAGGGGATCCAACACCCTTTTGCAAAGTCCACAATCACTTAAGTGACTCACATGTACATACATGCACACATACACACACAAATTTAAAAGATAAAATAAAAAAATGATTGCTTTCTAAAATTTTTGATTACTATTTTATTTTACATGTATGAGTGCTTTGCCTACATGTATGCATTTGTATTACATGTATTACACACCTGGTGCCCACAGAGGTCAGAAGAAGGTGTCTGTTCCCTTTGTTCTGGAGTTAAGAACAGCTGTGAGTGTGGGGAATAGAGTCTAGGCTCTCTGGAAGAACAAGCCTTGTCTCTAGCCCCATCAGAGGAGAGCTAAAGAGTTTTGAGCTATACTGTGGGTGTTGAGAACTGACTCCAGGTCCTCTACTGGATAGCCATTTCTCTTAACCACTGAGTTATCTCCCCATACCCCATAGTTGCTTTTTTTTTCTTAAGATTTATTTGTTTTATGTAAGTTCACTGTTGCTGTCATCAGACACACCAGAAGAGAGCATTGGATCCCATTGTAAATGTTTGTGAGCTACTATGTGGGAATTGAACTCAGGACCTCTAAAAGAGTAGTCAGTGCTCTTAATCATCGAGCCATCTCTCTACCATAGTTGCTTTTAAGAGGATAACTTGGGAGCATAACATAACTGATAATGAAAGTGTAAGCACCAATATGAAGCTCCCAAGATTTAGAATGGCTCTCTAACTGTGTAGAAGGTCCTTGAGATGGGTAGACTTTGGGTTGGGCTAATCTAATTGTGTCTTGGTTTGTCTGTTTGTTTTTTTGTTTACTTTGTTTTTTTTTTTTTAAATTTTACTTCCAAGTTCTTTACAATGAAGTTGTTATTATTATTATTATTATTATTATTATTATTATTATTATTATTATTTTAAAGACTGTCAATTTGGGTCAGGTGTGGTGGACAGTCATCCCAGCAGCTTGGAGGCTGTGGCAACAGGGGCTATCATTTAAAGAGAACGTCGGGGGCATAGTGAGCCCCTGCCTCAAAATGAAGTGTTATAGGCGCACAGGGCCGAGACTGCCCTTTGACTATACACCCCTGGTCAGGAGCTTTGTACTGCACTATGGCCCCAGTCCCTCCCTGGCGAATCTGGTCAGTGTTGATGAGATCTTGCTTTGGAGAGAAGTAGAGTGGGTGACTGTAGGCCCTGAGCATGGTGGAAGATAGTTCTCCACTGAACTCTGCACCCAGCATCTGAGATCTCCATTTAGACATTTGTGTCAGCAATGATAATGGGGGTTTAATCTTGGGTGTGGGGCTTATTGCGAAATACAAGCTTTACAAAACAAAAAAATCACAATTTCTATTAAAATCACGCTTCTCTTGAGAGATGCACACAAGTATCTACCCAGTCCCTTTCTTTTGTGTTGTTTTGATATTTTTATTTATTTATTCAATTTAAATCCATTTCTCAGCAGCTATTTGAGAGAGTAGCCTTGTTCTTGAGTTTCTCTTACTATAAAGTAAAATATTGCTAAGTACTTCAGGCTGGGCTTCAACTTGCAGTTCAATCTTCCTGCCTCAGCCTCCTAAGTCCTAGGATCACAGGGATGAATCGCCATCCATCTCAAGTGTCCCCTTTTCAGTCTGTTTCCATTTTAACAGAAACCTGCATTTCCACATAGCTCTGCCTGCATTTAGAGGTGGCTCAGAATTGCTATGGGTGGCAGCATTTTGGTAAAGCTTCTTGGAGGGTCTGGGTATTTTATTTATGGGTATGTTTAGTTCATTATTTCCAAACTGACTTCACAGGTCCTAACATCTACTATGCAAGAGCTCTATCACAAAGCCATGGCCTCAGCTCCTCACTAGGAGATTCTAAGCAGATGCTCTACCACTGAGCCACACCCAGAGCCCCTCACTGGGGGATTCTAGGCAGGGGCTCTACCTCAAAGCCATGGCCCCAACCCCTCACTGGGGGATTCTAGGCAGATGCTCTACCACTGAGCCACACCCCAGCCCTTCACTGGGGGGATTTGAGCCACACCCACAGCTCCCCATTATCTAGGCAGGTGCTCTACCACTGAGCTATGCTCTCTATGAATTCTAGGTAGGAGCTCTACCACCTAGGCATGCTGCTAGGCCCCCATTTACTTCCACAGAGATTGTTCTAATTTCATAAACTAGCTCCCCACACATCCTAGAAGGTAGGGGGATGTTATTAGATCACCGTGCCATAGTGATGAAAGTGGTATTCTGAGGGGCGGTGTAATTTTGCCTATGATCACATAGCATCAGGGAGCCAGCGTTTGTTCTCAGAAAGCCTATGGCAGAGTTCAAACACATAGCCACCACTCTTCTTCCTATATCTGGGCAATATTGGTTCATTTTTCTTTTGAGGAATGTGCATGTGTGTGTGTGTGTGTGTGCATGCTTGTGGGTGCACATGTGTAGGGCTATACATGCATATAGGTGTATGGAAGCCAGTGGTTGAGTACTCACATCTTCCTGGATCATTCTTCACTTAATGTATTGAGGTAGGGTCTTTCTCTTGACTCCAGAGTGTGCTGATTCAGCTAGTCTAGCTAGCCATCTTGCTCTGGGGACCCCCTCGTCTTTGCCCCAAGTGCTGCTGGGAGGACAGATGCGCTACCCACCCAGATTTTACATGGATAGGTTCTATGCATTGAACCCTGCTTCTCACACTTGGATGGGCAAGCACTTTCCCAGCCAAGCCATCACCCCCAAACCTGGCTCAATTATACCTATGCCCTGCAAGTCTAGTTCTGTTTGGGTCACAAAATTGGCTGATTTAGGAAAAGCGTTGCAACGTGCTGGCGATGGGATTTTCGCCTCTAGCTTTCCTACAAGTGGCACTGCTGGAATTCGATCCTGCATGCATCTGCTTATATATGGATTTTGGAAATAGCTGAGGGTGTGTGTGACACAGGTGTGCTTGTTATTACGGGCACTGCAGCTCTGCCTCTCCTGGTGGCTGTTTAGCTTCGCCCTCACGGATGGAAGGAGCTAGAGAAGGTACTTTAGAGACACCCACCCCACATATTCCTGTGTTCGCACCTCTTAAATGATTATAGTCTCTGCTTTATGTTAGCACTTGCTTATGCTGTGGCATGCTTTTATGAGGCTGTATAGAATACAGCTTTTAATATCAATGTGTGTCTCACACATGTGTTCCGAGAACACATTACATTAGAAGGTGCTAGAAAGGAAAAAGACGCTAGCGATCTTAAACGCCTCCAAGTGCCTTTATAAGATGCAATCAACCATGTCTTAATTCCCTCTATCCATCATTAGTTGAGTGCTGAAAATATATGCAAAAGAAAATGGAAGCCAGGCACTAAGGTAGTGAAGAGGTTTTGCAAATTAGATTATTTGAGTGTATGATTCCTCAGATAGAAGGATATTGTCCAAAGGGCCCTTTAATTATTATTCACTTCCTTTGGTGCACAAGAGAATGCTGTCAGGGCTGCAAGCACACTTCACTGCAGATGAATTAAAAGGATGACTGTCAGAGCCTGGCTGTGTCTACACTGGGTGAGGCTGGCTGCAGGGAAAGTCTCTGTGGGTCACACACGGAGCCATGGACTTTGGAAGGCAAGGGATTTGTTTGGTGCAGTGATGGTGGTCAGATGCCTCCGTCAGACCTGGGTCATTGTCCTGAGCATCCTTCTGCTGCAGATAGCCCACTGTCCTCCGAGTCCCTGCCCTCTTTTTCTTTAATCACACTTGAGTCAAATATTCAGTCTGGAAAAAGCCCAAGACTTCGCCCTAGCACTTTCCACTTATAAAAAGTGTGGGTTTGGAGCTTGCAGGGATGGCCTGGTACTTAAGAGAACTTGTTGCTCTTGCAGAGGACCCAGGTTCAGTTACCAGCAACCCCATCGCTGTAACCATTTGCGATACCAGTTCCAGGGGACCCAATGTCTTCTTCTGACCTCCGCTGGGACCGGGCATACACATGATGCATATACATACATGCAAGCAAGGTGATCATACATATATAATAAAATACATAAATTTAAAAATCATTTTAAAAGTATGTGGGTTTGGAGGCTGGCAAGGAGATGCAGTGGTGACAAGCATATTCTTCCTCTGGCAGAGGATTGGGGTTCAGGTCGCTGCACCCATATCAAGAGGCTCAAACCAGCCTGTGATGCCAGTTCCAAGGAACCCAGCACCTTATTTATTTTGACCTGCCTGGGCACTTGTACTCATTGCACAACACTTATCTTCCACACGTAAATACTTTAAAAAGAATTAAAAGAAAGCCTTTTTAGAGCATGGGTTCTAAGCCTTGAACAAAAGCAAACTGACTGCCACTAAAGAAGCTGCCCCCTTTGGGCCTTTCTTCTAGCAGGCAAGGGCTCGCTTCCTTCTTGTATTCTATGACATGTCAGGGGGGCTCTGACAGAATTAAGCCACGGCTGCCAGTGTCTGGTTTTCCTTACCCAAAAGGCTGGAGGAAGCAGCTTTCTATGATAAGAGCTTTCCTAAAGGGTCTGAGCATTGCAATTTTGACAAGTGTAGTCAGTCTCCAGGTTATCCCAGAAGGGCCACAATTGACAACAGCATCCTACTGAGTGGATCAAATACCCTGTATGTTGACTCAAACTTTTATCTTCCAAATTCCACTCTATGGGACAGTAGCAAATTGCACATGAACAAAAAAGGAGTTTAAAAGGTTGGCTGGTTATCAGTGTCACCAGAATGGTGTCCTTTCAAGACCAAGAACCTAACAGGAAAACCAAAGCCGATACTTCAAACCACAAAAGGAACTAGTCAGCTTCTATTTATTTATTTTAAGCCAGGGTTTCATTCTATGGCCCAGGTTGGCCTGGAACTCATGGCTCAGCATTTTGGTAGCTGAGATTATAGGTGTAAGTCACCTTGACTATATTCCATGATTCTTAATTCATTCTTCATGTTCTTCATCCCCCTTAACTAATATGTGAACACTGTAAAAGTTCAGAATAGTCTCAAAAGTTTATAAAAGTAAAATCACCCGTTATCAGTGGATAAAGTAACTCAACCTTATGAGTATATTTTCAATATATATACACATATATATGTGCATGTATATATTCACTCAAGTACACATATGCCTTGAGTATATATATATATATATGTATATACACATATATATACATATATACACATATACAGTATGTATATGTGTATATACACACATACTATATATACATACTTTATACATGTGTGTATATATATTTGCATGTCTATATATGTATATATGTATATAGTGTATATATGTATATATGTACACATATGCATAGTGTGTGTATATATATATATATATGCACATATGCACATCTACATATTAATTCTCTTTTTAAAAGGATCACCAGGGCTGGGGATATAGTCAGAGAGTTCTTGGCTGGTATGCATAAGGTCCTGGCTTCTATGCTCAGCATCACACACAAAATAATAATAAAAAATGAGTAATGGCAAGGCAGTGGTGGTGCACGCCTTTAATCCCAGCACTTGGAAGGCAGAGGCAGGCGGATTTCTGAGTTTGAGGCCAGCCTGATCTACAGAGTGAGTTCCAGGACAGCCAGGGCTACACAGAGAAACCCTGTCTCGAACCCCCCTCCCTCCCAAAAAATGAGCAATGAGTTACATTTAATTTAGTAACATGTTGCTTTTCTTTAATGTTTCAAGGGCTTGCTTTCCCCAGTATTCACAGTTTATAGTTGGGTTGTTCATTCATGTCATGACTATGATTCCCTACCACAAATATTACTGTGATTCAGTATGCCTCATAATTGCCTATTGTGTGGAGATCCCTTATTATCAAACCTTTCTAGTGCCTAATTGAATAAACTTTCTTTGATTTCTGAGGTTGACTACATAAAAATATGTATAGAGCACTTACAGTTCTAGGTGTTGAATTCTTTGGTTTCTCTCTTTTAAAAATTTTTATTATTTTGATTTACGTATGTATAAGCACATGAGTATGCATGCCCAAAGAGGTCAGATGAGGATGTTGGGTCTGGTGGAGCTTGAGTTATAGGTGGCTGTGAGCTTTGGCTGTTGGTAAGAGCGATGAGCACGTTTAACCTCTGCGCTGCCTCTCCGCTCCTATGGACTTCGCCTTTTCCTATTTGATTGTCTGACTTGTAAAAGTTGGTTGTTTTCTGTGTCACAATACATTCTCATTTAATGTTGTGAAATATGAGGCTGATAGCAAAGCACACAAACTTTACAAACTAAAGTATATAAGTTTGGAACACCAACTGCTCCTTCTTAATAACTAATCAGTAAAAGCAGCACACATGCCCCTGTGGTGTTTGATGGCCACATCCCCCATAGCCTATGGCATTTGGATACTTGGCCCCCAGTGGGTGGTGGTGTTTGTGGAGGGTCAGGAAGTGTTGCCTCCCTAAAGGAAGTACACTGCTGGGGACAGGCTTCTGAGGTTTCAGGAGACTTGCCATTTTGAGGTCGCTGTTTTTTGTCTTTGTGTATGCGTGCATTGGTCATTTTGTATGTATTCCTTAGGGAAGGAGCTATTCAAATACGTTGACTATTTTTAAAATGAGCACATGTTTTGATTATTTGAGTTCTTTACACACTAGGTTCTTATCAGATGTAGGAGTTTTTCTCCCATTTTGCAGTGTGTGTATGTGTGTGTGTGTGTGTGTGTGTGTGTGTGAGTATGTGACATTCTCTTTTAGTGTATGTATATTTTTAATTGTGATGAGTCCATCTAATTTATGTAATTTTCTTTCTTCTTGTTGCCCATACTGTTGATATTCTAAGTATCAATTGCCAAATCCCAAATTATCGAGACTAAGTGCTATAATTTCTTCTAAGAGTTTTATGGTTTTTAGCTCTTATATTTAGAAGGTGGTTTATCCATTTTGAGTTAACTTTGAATATGTTATGAAGCATGGCTATCCCTTTAATTCTTTTAACACCATGCCCTTTAATTCACTCTTTGATCATATTTAACATAACCACTTTGAAGTTGCTGCCTGTGACATCAAATGCCAAATCTGGTCCCACTTGGTGTTGATTTGCATTGATACTCCCGTTTTTTCCTCTCTGCACTCTATAGTTTATCCTTTGCCATTTCTTATTCATTCCTGTTGCTGTTGAAAATGAAACACAATGGTATATTGTGAGTGATTATTTCAGGTGTCAAAGGGTATGGATGGAGGAATGTCTGTCCAGAGGGAGGGGCTTTGCAGAAGAGTCTGAACCTGGTGGGCAGCCTAATTAGGCAGGAGGCCCAGACAGAAAGATCTGCAAGGAGGATAAACAGGCCCCTCTGTCTTTCTAGAGCTAGAGAAGACTCCTGCTGCTGCTCTGGACATCAGAACACTAGTTTCCACAGCCTCTGGGCTATCTCACATCAATTTTTCTACACTGGTAGAATGCCATTTCCCAGATGACCCAGCAACTCTACTCACACATGAATACCTAAACGATTTGAAAAGATACTAAAATAAATATGTCTATATGTGGCCATGAACCAGAGACTCTGGACTTTTAGGCTCCACTTTTGGACTAGAAATGACACCACTATTGTCCCAGTTTCTGAGGTCTGTAGACTTGGACTGAGCCACTCTTCTGGGATTCCAGGGACTCCCGTGTGACAATTCTCAGCAGCCATTGTCAAATGACTCAGTTCGAATAAGTACCTTCTCCTACATCCATAGGTACAGCACAGAGATATTGCAAGCTGGCTTCTGGGCCATTCCAATAAAGCAAATCTCCTAACCAAGCAAGGGACAGAATTGTCTTTCTCAACAGCACACAAAACTGCTATACCATAGTCTAAGTATGCAATAGTATTACACCTAAAATAATAATATTCATACCTTAATTAAAAATACTTGATTGCTAAAAGATGCTAATGATCATCTAGACCATTGGAAAATGGATCCCATAGCTTTGCTCCACACAGGGTTGCCACCTTCTGTTTTTAAATAACACAGTGTCTACATAGCACAGGAAAGTGAATTGCAGTGAACAGAGGTGTGCTAAGCTATATCCACATCCTGCTGGCCTCTTTCTCTGGAGAGTGCCAGCTAATACATCCATTGTACCAGTTTCTATAGAGTGACATTTCCCCTGAGTACTTGATTTTAATAATGTAATCTGGCCACAATCTCTAGAATCTATCTGTCTTCTAAGCATGTGTAGTTGGTGGTATGTCTGCTTAGTTTTATTTTTTATTTTTTTAATACTTTAGCCTGGCTTTCTGAGGACTGTCTCCGTGTACCATCTACATTGATGAACCATCTGCCGAGGACTGGGGAGACATTATGGGTGATGATGGTGCCCCTCTCTACATTGGGATTTGAATGTGGAAAGGAGGGTGCACTTTGCAATCAGAGGTTTCGAAGATTTCATTTCTGCTGCTGTCTGCCGAGTCTTTCTCCTGCACATCAGAAATTCTCCAGGCTGCCACAGATATGTAGATGGCTTTTTAGCCTCTTCATGGCATCCTCCATTAGATTTCTGGATCCTTCCATCACTTACCCAAGCTGGAGCTGCAACTTCACACTAGCAGAGGAGGGATTCTCTCCATCTATTCTTTTCTGAGTTTGCATCTTTTACTGACAGCACCAGTCTTGACTCTCCCTGAAGACAGTGCCCCAGGCAGCTCTGTCCTGACAACACTGGCATGGCTGTACAAAAAAGGGGACTAGGGCTCGCCCAAGTAAGACAAGGAAGCCACTGACTCCCACCATTCCAAATCAAAATCCTAACAGTTTCTCCTAAATTCGTCTGCCTTACTGTTTGCTCTTGGGCATGTTCCAAGAGGCTACAGAACAATGCAGTCTCCAGGCTTCTAACCATTGTGATATTAGGAGTGTGTAAGGATGTATCAGAAGGACACCGGAAGACAGCATGGTGTACAGAGAGTCACAGGAACTCCACACTACCCTAGGGTACATGTTTGCTATAGACAGTTCAGTTCACCCTGATGAGTTTAGGATCGCAGATGGCAAAATGTGCACCAATTCCTTTTGTCCGAGGACTGTGGGAGGAAGATGCCAGAGAAGGCAGTTCCAACATATAAAGAACCAACATTTATTCTGGGTCATGGTTTTTGTAGTTCGGGCCCTTATGGCCCATAATGGTACAGTCCTCAAGCAGGGGTGTGTGTGATAGAAAAAAAAAATCATCTCATGGTATTGCTGGGAAGGGAGAAAGAAAGCCCAAAGACAGAGGCCCATAGTCCTCCTCAAGGGCACGTTTCCCAGTGACTGAAAGACACCCACTCAGTCCCACTTCCTAAAATTTCTATCAGTTCTCAGCAATAGGAACTGTTGCCAGTGCAGGAAGCAGGCCTTTGGCAGATGGTATGGGCCCCTGGGAGACATCCAACATCCAACCTATAGAGCTGGGTCATGTGTGAACCCCATTCTGAGAGAAACATAGTAACCGTCTAGAAGAAGCACACTACGAATGTGAGCAGAGACCCAAACCACAAGCATGCATAAATGGAGGTCACACGCAGTTACATGTGGCAGGGAAAGACAGCTTGGAGAAAACCTTGGATCTGGCCTCTGGCAGACAGGTGCCATCTTCCTGGGCCCAGGTACCAGCAGGTGTTCTTGGCAGATGCAAGGCTATGATTAACCTTTCTTTGGTGGTATTGGTGGGTTGCATAGCGCTGTCCCTCTACCAGGTGTGGCTGGATTTATTGTGTGGGTATAAGGGAGCCTTGGGGTATGGGCACACTCTGCTCTGTAGAAAGCCTTGGTAGATGCTGTTTTTAAAGAAAAACAGGAGCAAGTTAAGAAATAGAAATGGTAAGAGTTAGTTCCAGGTGTATTGCCAGAGGAGCTTGGCATGTGAGCTGGTGGGTTGAAAGAAGGAAGATCCACCCAAAGTTGGGGGCCTCAATGCAACACAAAGGCACTTTAAGTTTTCTGGTCTTTGGCCTCAGATATGAAATAGCATCCCCAGTCTGAGTCTTTTGGAGCTTAATTGAGCCATGCCACCCACATCCTTGACTCTCCATCTTAATGACAATGTATTGTGGTCTTGAGAAGCCTCAATAACTACAAGAGGCAATGCTCTGAATAAATCTCCTTGACTATGTATGTATGTATGTATGTATGTATGTATGTATGTATTCTCTATGTATGTATCTACCTACCTATCTCATCCACTTATGTATATTTGATGCTATGATAAATCCTTAGTGAGAAGGAAATTATTTTAGTTTTAGCTCGGTTTCAGAGATTTTAGTCCATGATCCTTGGGTGTGCTGATTCTGGGACATCATGAGGCCACAGGGTCACGTGATAAGTCTACTACCTCATGGCAGAGAGGATGTGAGTGAGGAGGACAAAAGACCATGTACAATTTTCACAGGCATACTCCAGGGAGTTCCTCCTAAAGTTTCCAGAACCTTTCAAAATTGTCCTACTAACTGGAAAATATGCATTTAACATGTCTATGAAAGACATTTCATATGTAAACCATAATACTTTCCCTCCATGTTATCTCTTTATCTATCTATCCATCTACATACAATTAGTCTCTCTCTCCCTCCTCCTCCTCCTCTTCTCCCTCCCCCACCTCTGGTGAGTCTTTGCTGTCAACTCCATTGATGTTAGGGAAGTGTAAGAGATTAGGGAGCTATCTCTCAAGTGTATCTATGACACTTCCAGAAAGGACTGAGTGTAAGGAGACCCTGAGTGTGGGCAGTACCAACCTCTGGTCTAGGGATGAAGATAGAATAAAAAGAGGGAAAATGAAATTCCAGCTGAGTACCAGGCTTCATCCATCTCTGTTTCTCTTCCGCTATGATGTGAGCTGCCCTGCCCTGCTCTGCCCTTCTAGCTATGATGGATTGAAACTTTTGAAGCCCACGTAAACGTTTCCTTCCTAAAATTATATCAGATGATCTGTCACATTGACGAGAGAAGTAGGTTACACACCATCTAGAAGTCTGCCACCTATTCATCATCTACCTCCTTACCTATTACCATCCTACTGGATCTGTCTCTCAGAGAAGCCCAAGTACAGCTTCCATTGCCTTCCACAGTGGTTTGCATGTGGGATCTGAGTGCTGCAGCTCAGTATCACTTAGAACCTATGACTAATGCCAGTTTCTGGGCTGTACCCCAAAACCTTCAAAATTAGAACCTCTGAGAAGAGGTGAAATATCAATAAGTTTTCCAGGTGAGACTTTGAGAATCCCTAACCACCTTAGTTGGGTTACTATTATTAACTAACTAACTAACTAACTAACTAACTAACTCTTAGTTAAGGTTGTTATTTCTGTGATAAAACACCAGGACTAAAATCAACTTGGGGAGGAAAGTGTTTATTCACAGTTCCATGAAACAACAGTTCATTAGCTGGACTACAACCTATAAGTAATCCTAATAAATCCCTTTCCAATAGCATTGAAGGTAGGACCTCAAATAGGGCAGGGACCTGGAAGCAGGAGCAGAGGCTATGGATGTATGCTGTTTACTGGCTTGCTGCCCATGGCTTGTTCTACCTGCTTTCTTATAGACCCCAGGATCATGAGCCAAGGGGGTGGCTCCACCCATAATAGTGGACTGGGCCCTTCCACATCAATCACTAATTAAGAAAATGTCCTGCAGGTTTGTTTGTAGCTTGATCTTGTGGAGCATTTTTTCAGTTGAGGCTCCCTCCTCTCAGATTACTCTAGTTTGTATCAAGTTGACATAAAGGAAGCCAGTCCACTTGTTGTGATGGCTATTCTTAGCTGTCAACTTGACTACATCTGGAACTAAAATGCCAAAATGGAGGGCATACCTTTGAGGGAAATTATTTTGCTTAATTTGAAATAGGAAGATCGCTTCTAATCTGGATCGTCGAGTTAGGAAGACACAAACCTGAGCCTTAATCCAGATCTTTTCTAACTGGGAAAAGACACACCTTTAATCCTGACCTTGAGGTGGGAAGACACACCTTTACTCTGGGTGTAGAGAGTACACCTTCTGCTTTTGCTCTTTGCCTGCTTGCCCTTACCCTGCTAGTACATCCATTCCTTCACTGGCATTGGGACCTGCTTATTTGGGGTTTTAGCATCTCCTGAATTACAGCTGAGACATCCAGCCCCATGTACAGAGCAACTACTGAGTTCTTGAACTTTGTTCACAGCCAGCCATTGTTGGATTAGCTGGACTACAACCTATAAGTAATCCTAATAAATCCCTTTCTATATGTACAGAGAGACTCATTCTAAAACCCTGGCTAATACATCTGGTATCTAAGCACTTCCCTCTGCCTTCCCCAGTTTTGTACAACTTTCCTTCCAAAGTTATTGGAAGCTCTGAACTGGGTGAAAGTAGGTGGGAAAGCTTCATGGGCTTCATGCTGCGCTCTTCAGTAGGGCAGCGATGAGAGAGCATCATTGGAGAACAGGCTGGCAGATAGCTGTGAGTCAATGCAAGTGCTGTCACAGGGTCAATAACACTGCCACTGAGCAAATCTGATGCTCAATTTCCTTTGCTTTGGTCAGCAGCAGACATAGGGAATAAGCTGCAGAAACAGGCCATTCTCTATTTCACCTCTCTTTTGCCCAGAGCAAAGTCTTCAAACCAAGGGAAGAGACTAGTCTTGACTCTGGTGGTCATGGATGTTCCCACTACAAAACATGTCATTTGGGGGTATGGGTGACATTTAACTCTGTGGAGGAAAGGGAGAGACCCTCCAATGTGAAAGGCTTCAAAACACGGGTACCCAAGCCAGAAACCAGGGAGTGAGGTAGGGATGAATAGAGACACAAGCTTCTCTTCTCTTAATGTTTCTCTCTCATCCACAGAAATTTGATTGTGGAATAATTTTAGATTTTCCAAGATGGTTGAACGATAATACCTTATGATGCTACAGATCCCCCACTTTCATACATTTGTCAAGACTAATGTCAGTGCCATTAAATCTAGATTTTACTTGGATTTTTCTGGTTTTCCATTAATTCCCCTTTACAGTGCCCTATCCAAGACACCATGTCAAGTCTGGGGAGATAGTTAAGCATGAGGATTCAAGTGAGAGTCCAGAATCTATATGAAAAATCCAGGCATGGAGCTATATGCTTGTTATCTCAGAAGTGGGGAGGCAGAGACAGGGAGATCCTTGGGGTCTCATTGGCCAGCCAGCTAGCCCAATTGTGAGCCCTAGGTTCAGTAAGAGATGCTATCTCAAAATAAAGGTTGATAGTACCTCAGGAACAACACTTGAGATTGTCCTTTGCCCCCCCCCCACATACACACATACACACACACATACACACACATACACACACACATGTGCCCTTGCACACGTGTACACTCATCTACACATGAACATTCATGTACACTCACACACGCCCAGAATACACCAAATTTGACTTTTGTGTCTTCTTTGTGTCTATGATGGCTTGTTATATCTTTCAGGACCTTGAGTCTCACTGACCACCAGACCTGTGTACAAAATGTTCTTATTTAGAATCGGTCTAGAAAGGTTATGATTTTTTTTTTCTTTTTCTTTCTCAAAGAAAATCCACATGTTTTCTTGTGGGCTGTCCTAAATTTTCAATGTTGGTTTCCACAGGTTGAACATCTTAAAACTCCAGATCTGACATGACTCAAACATCCAGAATTTTTTTGAATGCCACTGTAAAAATCACAAGTGGAAAACTATTCCAACAACTTTTGTTTCATGTACAAAATCTTATCCTCATGCTTATCATTAGGCTCCGTGCCTGATCTGGATAGGGCAGATGGGTGGTTCCCATGTTTGTCACTGGGCACTTCTCTAGGAATTTGATATATGAAGGTTATAGTAAAATAGGAAATGTCCTTAACAGCTTGTCCTCAGCCAGTGGTGGGACTTGGGAAAGTTCTGGAAACTTTAGGAAGCGAGACCTCACCAGAGAGACTTGAAAGTTATGCCTGGTCCTCAGTCTCATCCTCAGAGGCAGCTTCCTGTCTAGCATGAAGTAAAGGACCTTCTCCAACACACACTTCTGCCCCGGGATGCTCAGCCTGAGAATATGTAGTCACATGACCACAGATCGAAACATCTAAAGCCATGAGCAGAGTAAGTCCTTTGTCCCTTAATTTGTCTTTCTTAGGTACTTAGGTCCCATTGGTAACAAATCTAGTTAATAGGTACAATGCAAATGTCCTCAAACTTGAAATGGTTCTAAGTCCTAAGTACTCATAGCTATAAACACCAAGTAAGTGACAACCAGCCTGTAGGCTACGAAAGCTTTTTGCTAGCAGGACAACCCCACCACGCATACAGGATGATCCACTCCCCAGGCTGGGGCAGTGGTCAGAGATCAAATCTTTTAAAATTGTATGCATTGCACAGAGCAGGGCAGACATGGCTCCCAGCCCTATCTCACCTTGTAACTTTGGCTTAGGTGACCCAGAGATGAAGAGGACTTACCAGCCACCCAAGCCAAAGCCTTTAGTTGTGGAAGAAGCTACAGTTTAGTAGCTGTACTATTTACTCTCGACCTGTCCAAAGGTTAGTGTTGTTGCTCCATTCATTCTCCCCATTCACTGAGTCTAGCAACCTTGAAGGGAAAGTCTTCAGAGATTCCCACCCCTAGTAACAGAATGAGCAGCTGAGTGTGAGCAAGATTTCTAATGAACTTCAATCACAAAGGGCAAGGTTGGTTTGGAAAATGATCTTGTCTCTAACTGACCTAAGAAAGATTCTCAAATAAAGAAAACAACAAGAACAACAACAACCAAACCAAACAAGAAACCAAACCAACCAAACAAACCCAGCTGGGAGTTAGAGACACACTTCAGAGCAGGGACCTGTAAGCTTTCATGTGGTCAGTCAACGTGGACTGTGCAATGTGGTGCCAAAATGTTAACCCTGTGGCTCTGGTGATCCTAACTCAACCTTTCTTATGCTCCCCTCCCCATGGACAGGACAGTGAGGCATGGTGAGATTCAGGTCGCTTGGCCAGGATCCTGTTGTCATCTGACAAGGGGCCCAAGGTTTGTCCCCAAACACCAGGTTAGGATCCAGCTTCAAGCCTGTATTCTTGGGTCTCCTAGCCATTGACAGAGGCAGTGGTGGGTATGCACAAGTCAGAGTGTGTGTATATGTTTTTGGGAGAAGGTGGAGGGTTTACGGGGCTTGTAGCTGTCACTAAATGGACACTTGGATTTCCATCTCTGGCATCAGTCACATAGTGCTAGCTTCCAGAAGCCAGGACTATTGTTCATTTGCATATTTCCCATGATAATTTTTTTTTCCTGGGGAGTTGGGGGGAGGGGGAACCAACCCTAAGGAGAGGAAGGTACTGAGCCTGAAGCCTTGCCTCAGGCCATAGTCCATCAGAGCCCTGGGACTGTTTTAAAAACTCTTGGCCATACCAGAGGTGAAGCCACATTTACGGGCCTCGTGGCATGCTGCAGAAAAACTGTAGCTGTTTCCCCTTTATCTGCATAAACAACATAACTTTGTTAAAAAATTGAAAATGTACATTCTGTCCCATTGCCTGAAAGGGGCTGTCAGATAAGCCGTCCTTCTCCTATCGCATCTGATGGATGATGCAAATGGGTTTTGGCTTTGGAGGTTTTTTTTTTTTTTTTTTTTCCAAGACACTACAGTAAATGATCAGAGTGGTAACATTCTTAACCTTATCTATCATCCTGAAACATTTTTTCTGCCTCCAATAAAACATGTCAGAGTCGATTAAGGACCTTCTTCAATGAGGTATAATTCATAGATTTTAGTAGGGAATCCAGGGGCACTGAAGTACTAAAGAGGCTGCGAATACTTAATTACAGATTTGCTACCATCTACCTCTGCTTCAGTTCTCTTACAGTCTCGGGGCTTTGGTCTGCAAACTCAAAGCCTTCTGTCTGATGGCGGGGGTCAGAGGAGGAGCAGGTAGGATGGCCGGGGATGTGTCACATTGTGTCTGGTGACAGGACTGTGAAAGATACAACGGCTCAGTACGTTTGGCAGTGCTTATCTGGTACATGAGTGTACATTACTTCCCAAAGCCCGGGATCACTTTGGACAGTATCATTAAATGCCACGTCATTACCTGTTATAGAGCGGTGCTTTAGCTTCAAGGGCCTCTTGGGACGCGTGCAACAGTCAGAAGAATGATGGGCAGAGATGGGGCCGGCATTAAATTTTCAATGGAAGTGGTATTGGCTTTGACTTTCCAGAAGCCTTATCTGTTAGATGGTGTTTGTCACTGGGCCTCGGAGCTGTGGACGCTCGTCAGTTGCAAGTTGCAGGCACTTGAACGATATGGACAGGTGAAGGCTCCGCAGGGACTAGCCTGGCTTGCAGAGAGCTGGAGGGGGGTAAATTGAAGGTTTATTTATCCCATTCACTGTCAAGGTTAGCTTGCTAGAGAGCTGTCCTATGGATGCTTACAAATGCCAAAATCCTGGTAAATTGTGGGAAAGAGGCTCCAAATCACTGACCTTTGTACAGCGCCCATCAACGAGTCCGTGTCTCCGAGCGTGGTCCTTAGAGGGAGTTAAATGGTTGGTAAAACGAGTCTGATGCTGTTCGGTAATGTCAGCGGCTGTGGAGCTTTCTACTTTTGTGTTTTCAACATGGATAAAGTCAGAATGTAACTGGTAAAAAAAAAAAAAAAAGAAAAGAAAGAAAAGAAGGTGGCCAGGGTGTGTGTGCAAAAATAATCACACTGGTGTGGGATTTGGCAAGTGACTCCCCATGAATTTTCACATATGCAAGTATTCAAAACTTAGAGGCAGCAGGGACCCCCCATTGTTCTGTTTCCATCAGAGCTGGGGATTTCACAATTCTTTTTTTCATTCTCACTTTATATTTGGGACACCTGCTATAGCCTGGTCTCTGGGGGTTGCCATTCTGAGTGATGGGTTCTCCTGCTGTGGACGGCTGCTTATGCCAGGACAGCTAATTTAAAGAGGCAGGAAGGAGCCAATCTTACCATCTTCTGTTTCTTTTGTTGAGGATGGGAAATTACTAAGCCATCCTGTTAAGGATGCTTATTCAAATGTTGAGGTCATTGTGAAGCAATGAGAGGGCACCCCTCCCTCTGTAGAATAGTGTACATCTATTAAAAGGCCTCTCAGTGGAGCAGTCTGGGGCATGCCTTTCCAGTACCAGCTGTTGGGAGGCTGAGGCAGGAGGACTGAGAGGTTAAGGCCAGTCTATGCTATATAACGACATTCAAGCCAGCCTGAGTTAAGATTGAGACCATCTTAAAAACAAACAAAGAAATGCTCAAACCAAAACACAACAAAACCAGTTGCTTTAGAGACACATCTATAGGATGCTAAGAAAACAAAAGGGTGAATACTGTGGTGGTCAGTTTGAAACATAACAATAAAACCACTCTCCCCTCAGGGTGGTGATCTGAACTTTAGTTTCAGATCAAAAAGGAATCATTCAGAAACCACATTTAAAGCTATTTTTAACCCAATCTTTGCATTTGACTAAATGGCCTACAGTTTAGCTGCTAACTCTTGCCTCCCTCCCTCCATTCTCTTCAGATATTTAGGTGTGCATGTGTGTATATGCATGTGTAAATGTATGAGTAACATGTATATATGCATTTGGTTATATAGGCCAGGAGTGAATTAAAAAAAAAAAAGACAGTTTAGGTGATCAGCAAGGCCTTTTCTGGAAATGACAGGAAAACTTGTAATAGAAGACGAGGGAAGCAAATTACACCAGGAGGCTGAAGAGACTCCTACTTAAGTGGTAGGTTGCTTGTGCATTCACCCACGCTGTAAGACATTATTTCAGATTTCCTGTCTTGTGCCCTGGCCAGGCATGATGGGTTCCCAGAGGATGTGGCCAGGGTCCCTGGCTTTCAGGAGCTTGCTTTTCTGTGTTGAAGGCAAACAGGGAACCTGGCCCCTGACCTGTGCCTCCTGGTGGAGCTCCTGGAGGTCCCTGGAGGCTTGCCAGGAAGAGCCCCTGCTTTGGGGCTGGACCTTTGGAAGTCTTCTCGTGTTTGTGATTTGGACTAGAAGACAAAAGGTTGCGTCTCCCAGGCTCAATGGCCAATCTCTGGGAATTTCTCATGGTTTAGACTTTCTCCTTATGACCTGTGAGCTCAGAAAAGATGATGATTACTTAGTAATGGGCATGTGAGGACCTGCAGGGGTTGGTGGTGGGCCCAAGGGGATGAGCATTGGAAAAACTCTGTTGCACCTCTCTCTGCTGAACCCCAGGGACTGTCACTGTGGCATTGCGTGCATTCACTACTCCCAAGATTGTCTAGAACCTTTCTTCTCATTTCCAAATTCAGTTAAAGAGACATTAATATGTCCAGGTTTGTATAACAAATCTGTAACAGAAGCTGACATCATTATCTATTCAAACAAAACACCAAAGCTTTGTTTTTCTATTTCCTGAGTAGCCTTCCATTCTGTGGCCAAACAAGACCTTTGATAAGTTCAATTCTGGAATGTTCTGTCTACAGTAAAATTCCTGTTGTGAACTTCTTTCAAGAATTTCTTTCAAGAGCCATGGTGTCCTGGAATGTATTGTGTCATTAGGTGACCTCTATCTGATACTTCATGGTCTGGAAAGCCAGGTTCTAATGTCGTAGATTTTGTAAGATACCAATGCCCATCATTCTGGAAGAGGGAAGAAACAGGCAAAGAAGCCCATCCAAGTAGCAATGGGAGTACAGAAGGGTGATGGGGGTCATAGGGTAGGTAAGTGAGGTGATGGTCAGAAGGCACAGTGGGATAGAATGGGTGGCCCTGAGATGCAAAATCATAAGCTGGAACAAGAGATATCATAGGTTGTGTGTCCAACAGATACAGGAGAGAGGCTCACTGGGTGTTGTTGGACAAGGCGTTTACAAAACAATATGACTGTGTCAAAGAGAAGCTGCGTACAGATGCACAGTGACCTTGACTTGCATTGCTGATGCAAAAACACAGACAGCAACTGGCCTAGTATTTGCCAATTCCATGTAGGTCATGGTGAGTGGATATCCTTTTCTGTCTTTCCCCAAAGCCAGGGTGGCTGAGCTCAAATGCCAAGACCTCAAGCTTAACACTTCTCAGAGAGCCTGAAGGGTAGTTTTACAGACTCATAATTCAACAGGTGCTCCTGAGAGCTCCTCCACAGGTAAGCAGCACGTCTACTCCTGAAACACCATCAGACAGTCCACTGGTCACCTGTGTTCCATATGGAGACACCGCTTCCCTCATCATGCCCTTCTTTGCCTCTGATTCCTCTCTTCTCTGTAGGATCTAGATAGTCTCGTCTTCCTGAAACATGCCAGGTCTGATGATGCTATATGCTGGGGAGGAGTAGCCATCATGAGGAATTTCTATGCACTGTGGGGCTGAGGCTGGCTGTGGGATCATAACCCACTCTTGATTGAGATGTGTAGAATCCCTCTGCAGTAGTTATTTTCTGCTGCTGTGATAAAATGTCATGGCCAAGGCAACTTATAGAAGAAAGAGTTGATTTGAGCTTCCAGTACCAGAGGGATCTGTCCATCCTGGCAGGCAAGCATGGCAATAGTCAGCAGGCATAGTGGCCCGAACCTAGAATGGAGAGCTCATACCTTCAACATAAGCATGAAGCAGAGAGAACCAGCTGGCTTCTGGTGACACACTTCCTCCAACAAGAATGCACCACTTAACCTTCCCAAACAGCCAACTGGGGACCAAGTGACCATAATGTCAAATGCTTGACATTATGGGGGGACACTTCTCATTCAAACCATCATACCCCGTGTGAAAAGCTAGTGCCTAGCCTAGGATCTGCGACTTGGAATGGAAAGAGAATGACCCTTTTCTCCTCATCTCCATTGAGTACCCTGTGAGGCCCCTGGGTGGATTTGGAGGCATCAGTTGCAGCTTAGTATACCCGAATTAGGAAAGGACCAGAGCTTTCTGCACAGTCCATCTTCTTTGCTCTGGTTATTTTCAGGTGACCCGAGCCTCATTTCTGGGATAGTTTTGCAAGCCTCTAGGGCTAGGCTACCTCAGAACCCTTCAAGTCCTTAGGAATAGTCCTGGACTAGGGTCTCCAAGGAGCAGTTAGAGATCTGAACCAGTTACTGTTAACTTTGGATGAACAGCTCGGTAAGTGATGACTCAATATCATGAGTACAGGAAGAAAGTTAGAAGCAAGACTCACCATTCCAGCTTGTTAACACTGCAGCTTTGGGGACC
This sequence comes from Mastomys coucha, assembly GCF_008632895.1. Classification (NCBI taxonomy): domain Eukaryota; kingdom Metazoa; phylum Chordata; class Mammalia; order Rodentia; family Muridae; genus Mastomys; species Mastomys coucha. The sequence continues at coordinate 27,319,804 of NW_022196904.1, forward strand.
ATCCAGCATCATTGTAGGATCAGAGCTCTTGGATGTGTCTTCATGTGCATCTGCAATGAAAATGGGTTGGTCCCAAAGCCGACTTATGGTTGATTTGGTTTCTTATACATTCAAGTTACATAGGCCTTGATCTCTACCAGCACACTCCTGAATCCTTGAGTGGACCCTTGGTCTGTGACTGGCTTCGGGAGCCAGACACATTTTGTTTGAATGTGTGTGACACAGGTCTGGGTCATGGCTAAGCTGGGAGATACTATACCAGAGGACTACTCCTATTTACTAAATGACCTGGTCTTCTTGGGCCTTAACCTGTGTGCCTTTCCCAAACTCATCTTGTGGGCACACTCAGCCTCAGATCATGGAAAGGTAGGACATGGGTTCATTGTGTGGCAGAACCATATGATCACATCCTCACCTTCCCTCCATGACAAAGTACGGACATGGGTGAGGAAGGCTTTATTTGGATACATGGTTTCAGAAGTTTCAGTCCAGCATCACAGAGAAGGACTAGTGGAGGTCATGGTGGGAAAAGTACTTGGTAGAGTTCCCTGCATTGTGGTGGCTATAACACCAAAACCACAACTTTATACTGTATCCTTCTGTACAGGTTAGCTAGAATCATCCAGAAAGAGGAAACTATGAGAAAAAACGCCCACCATATTGACCAGAAAAGTCTATTGGGCATTTTCTTAGTAATGATTGATGTGGGCTTGGATGGTGCTGATGCCGCCCCTGGGCAGGTGGTTCTGGGTGCTATAAGAAAGCAGGTGGAGCAAGCCATGGGAAGCAAGTCAGCAAACTGAATTCCTCCGTGATCTCTGCCTCCAGGTTCTTGCCATGAAGCATAATGTGGAACAGTAAACTGAAGTAAACCCTTTTCTTTTCAAGTTGCTTTGGTCATGATGCTTTATGCTAGCAATAGAAGACACCTTCTAAGACCCTCTCTTAATGGCATGCTTCTGAAAACCAGCTTCCAATTCTTAACATCTCCACAGCCCCTCCCACACATAGCAACAGAAGCTGGAGACTAGGGTTTGGAAATATGAGTTTGGTGGGGGGCCTTCTAAATTCAAACCATAATACCTACTCTGACCACTCACTCCTGTCAAGAGGCAAGAGAACAAGTTTAGCAACTCTTGATGCTTGAGAATACTGTGTCTGTCCAGGTCTTCCATCACCTGGTCTAGGGTCAGCTTCCTCATCTGCCCACTCCACTGATGTCCTCTGGATAGGATACATGGACCAGTGGTTGGTCGGTCAGTAGGACTCTTCTCTCCTCTCCTCTTTTCTATTCTCCTCCCCTCTCCTCTCCTCTCTCTTTCTCTATTCTTCCCTTCCTCCCTCTCTCCCCCTCCCTTCTTCTTTCCCTCTCTCCCAGAGATCTTCTCTCTTTTGAGACAAGGTGACCCAGACTCCCTCTTTCCTACTTTTGGTGATAAGAATTGTTATATTAAATGACAGGATACATTATGTTTCTCTAAACACAACTTTATCCAGCATTGAGCACATGGTCCTTTAGTATGATGAATGTTCACCAGCTAAGAGTTGGGGGTGTGGGCAATAATCTGAAATCCAGGAGAGGGGAAGTCACTCTGTATCTTTCTTCTTGGTGACCAACTAACTTCTCAGAGAGTATCAGCCAGCTCAGGGATCCCAGGCCCAACAGAACGTGGTACCCAGCAGCTGCAGACAGCATTCAACATGTCAACCCTGTGTGTGGCTTTTCAGATGAGATATCTAGGTATATCGATGACTCTGCCCTTGACCTTGAGTGAGGCAGTACCATTGTCAACAGAACTCTAAGGCCCCAATCTCAACTCACTCCTTTTGTCAGAGCAACTTGCAAAAAGTCCCGGGAATATTTACAGTTGGTCTTTAAGCAGCAGTGGATCCGAATAAAAGAGCAATATCTCACATCATTAGCCCATAAATATGCAATTTAGTTTTATTTGTCAAATAAAATAACCCGAGATTGAACTGCCTAGTTGAAAGACACAGACATACATACACCTGTCTCCTGTCTCCTTGCCCTTCCTCATACTTGAAGAACCCTCTTCTAAGCGCATGTCTCCTCTCTCTAGCTTTCCCAGGCAGAACCATTTGGATGGGTCTCTCTCCTCTCTTGTGAGATGCGAGCAGATGCTTACATGGAGATTGACGTCACTGGGGAGGGTGGGGACAGTTGGGATCCTCCATCCTGATTCCCATATCTATATGAGCCTCATTTATATGCATTTTTATAAAAGGCTTGGTGTTCGTGCTGGGCTGGAAGTCAGGCGGCTGCTCTTGTGAAGATGGGGACAGGGAGTTCTGTCGACCCACTGCCTGCATCTCATGTTCTCATGCATAGTCCAGGTGCCTGTTTAAACCAGTAGAGGCCTGGGCTTGTGAGCAAGAAGGAAGGAACATATCTTCCCTAGGGATTCAGGGCCTCTGAGTGTGGGGTCCTGGGCTTGTTCCATGTGTCCTGTTCCCGCCTGGCTTTGGGTAGGAGAGGCTGCAGATATAGGTGCAGCTCTTTATAGAGTTGAATGACCTTTAGTTCAGTTAGACTAATGTCAGTGGATTGTAGAGAGTGAACTTGGTGGCTGTGTGGGCATCTGCTGGGTGGATGCTATAGGGGACATCTTTCCAGGATGCCATCTGCCCTTCACAATCTCTCAAGAGGAGCCTTGAACTTCTCCTGTCTTGGGTATATCTCAGAAAAAGCAGAACACACTCCGATGTGGACTTCAGTGGTTTTGGGAAATGTCTTGGGCAGAATTATTAAAGATAGTGCGCTCTGCCAATGCAGTTTCACCTCCAATTGGACCCAACATGAAATAACCTTGGGTGTCAGCTCTGCAAACAAAACCTTGGTTTACAAAGAGACATTCCCCTATAAGGCATCATAACTGGGCTCGATCAGGGAGACTGACACAGGCCAGAGAAACCAGGTGTCTTAGGTGAACCCAGGGGCCCATTCAACTTATCATACCCCCAAATTCAGAGACTTTCAATGCAGGAGTATAGGATTTTGTTAGTGCCTCTTTATAGTTCTGGTCTTTGCTTTCCTTGTACTCTTATGGTGACAATGACAAAATTGCCACCAACTTTAGATAACTGAACAACCAATATTCTGATTTAAAGTTCTTTTTTATAGATTATAATATAATAATATAATTTCCTCTTCTCCTTTCTCCTTCCAAACCCTTCCATGTGCCTCCTTGCTCTCTTTCAGATTCATGGCTTCCTTTTCTTTAATTGTACACACACACACACACACACACACACACACACACACACACTCCTCAATACACAAAACCAATTTGTTTGACCTATATAATGTTACTTGTATGCATGGTTTCAGAATTGATCAAGGGCTCAGAGATCATTGTAGAAGAGAGGGAAGAGTGATTGTGACCATCATAGGAGTAGGAGGTTTGCTGTGAGATTGTGTCTCCTAGGAATGTCAAATGCTAAGCTCATAAGCTCTCACCAACATGGCTGCCTAAATATGGCCTGAACAAGGGCAACCCAGTAGACATGCTAGTGTCGGAGGAGGAAAGCCCAAGGGCCTCAACACTAGACAAAAACCTACAGGTAAATGCAAGAGTCCAAATGCACAAATAAACCACTATGTTCTGTTAGTGTGGCCTTTTCATGTGTCACCATGCAAGACACTTATGACAATAGATGCAAGATATATGCAAGATATAATTTATACATTTATATAAATGTACATTTACATATTTGCATAAGCTTTATAAAATAAAACACTTAAATGCCCTAAGACATGTATTTCTATCTAGATTTTTTTGCCCTATTTATGTATTTATTTATTTATTTATTTATTTGTTCACTTATTCATTTAGAGATATGCTATCCCTGAATTTCCTAGCTTGGGCTTGAACTTGCGACCAGAGCACTTGGATGAGAGACATGAGCCACCACGTCTGGTTCATAGATATTCTTCTGTATTGTACTTTTTGGGAAGGATCTGAAAATCGAAGCTGTTATATTTACTATTACAATGCTGACTCTACCCATTATCAGAGGCATTAGCTTTCTTTAAACAAATATTTTTCCTGTTTATTATTCTTTTCATTGTACATATTATGAGGTATGGTGTGATGATTTAATTTCATGTCTATATTATGTCATAAGCAAATCAGGGTAGGGTAGCTAACATTTCAACCTCCTTAAAATATTTACTTGAGACTGAGTCTCATGGGGTTTAGAGCAGGATGGCCTTGAACTTGTTATATAGCCTATGCTGGATTTGAACCTGTGATTCTTTTATCTTAGCCTCCCAAAGTGCTGGGATTTCAGGCATGCACCCCCATATCTGGCTCAAATATTTTTTAAAGGCTTTTTTCTTTCTTCCTTTTTGGAATGTGCATGTGTGTGTTGGTACACATGCAGGCGTGTGTTTGTGTGTATGGAGGCAGAGGTTGACATTGGGCATCTTCTCAGTTGCTTTCCATTTTACTTACTGAGGTAGGCTCTCACTGCCAACCTGGAGGTCTCTGACTTGGCTACTCTAGCCAGTGAACTGGCAGTAAGGATCCTCCATGTCCACCTCCTGACTGTTGGGAACGGGCAGCTGCCCATGCTTGTTAAGCTTTTACTTAGGTTCCGGGGAGCCCATTCTTATACTTATTGGCAAGAGCTTTGTCCACAATGTCATCTCCAGAGCTCTTTGGAAAAGCTTTTCAGTTAAGCCCTTTTCTGGTACAAACCAAGGGAAGAGATATCCTGAAGAAAGAATTCTGTCTTCGGTGTACACAGGGAATTCAAATAATTATCAAAAGTGGAAGCTAAAACACAAATCATGACTTTCCAAGATGTTAACCATGCCTCACTCGGGAGATGTGGAGAAACACTAAACTCTGACCTGAGTGGTTGGTTTGGATCGGGGAAGTTTGGCAGGACCTGCCTTGAAGTTTGACAAATGCAGAGCAAACATGACATGATTTGTGGGGATGGTCTCCGAGACCTGGGAGGGACTGGCTTTCCATTGCATATCTTCCATGAGATCTTACCCTTTCCTTGTCCTTGGGAGTTTCATCTTTTTAAGTGATGGTCATTCTCTTGGTGCCAAGATACTGTCTTTTTTTTGTGTGTGCTAGAGTTCTTGTCAGAGATTGTGACATAACACAGAAACTTGCAGTGAACAAAAAAGGAATGTCTCTCGTTAGCAGGGCAGGCAGGATACACAGTGCAGGCCAGCTGCTTTTATTGCCTCAGCACGTCAGAGGAAAATATCAGCCAGTTGACGATGTCGTAACCTCCAAGACGTAGAAATGTACCAAGATGATGTCTTTTTGATGACCCATAGCTGTAACCTACAGATGTAGACCCTGGGGCAGCAAGCTTGGACTTTGGGGTGACATTTGGGTGGTAAGTGCAATTAATAGGCCACAGCACTTTGCTCAGCCAAAGGGGGTATGCCAGGTGTGGGATTTAGAGCCTAGAGTCTTTGAGAGTGTAGATACAGCCCCAGGGTGGTCCCATTCACAAAATCTTCCATCCTTTCTTTTTCTTGAGATGGAAGTGGTTCGACCATGTAGCACAGGCTATCCTTGATTTCTCTATGTAGCACAGGCTTTTCATGAATTCTCAATGATCTTCCTGCTTCAAGTTCCCATGTCATTTTTAAGCAATCTATACCTTTGAAAATTTGTGTGTGTGTGTGTGTGTGTGTGTGTGTGTGTGTTGTCTCAAAATTGCATTCTACGCACCAAACATTCAAAGAACAGGGGCTGGTTGTGTGGGTCAGACAAACTGACTATGCTCAGATGACCAGGGTTTTCCTCAGACGTTGTTTTGTGCTTAGCTGCAACCCAGTGGGTATGCCTGTTATGAAAACAGCTAAATGAGAGCTTTGTGAGATATGTTTGAAAGGACAATTGCTGACAATAGAGTGTAGTTCAAAGCTTATAGGATAAAACCTCTCTGGCCAGGGATGGTTAAGAGTGTGCAGAGGGCCCAAACATGGTTCCCACTAAAACTGCCTGGAATTCCAGCTCCAGAGTACACAGCATCCTCTTTGGTCTCTGAAGTCATCTGTAGTCACATATACACCACTCATATCTGGACACACATAGATGGAATCTAACAACAACAACAACAATAACAACAACAACAAACCTAAATATCTGTGCCCTGGTCTTGCTTTCTAAAGTCTCTTTGGGATAAAGTGAACACTACCTCAATTCCCAGGTGACAGAGAGCCCTTTATGGATGATGGGACAAGGGACTTTTGCCAGTCCTTCCTGACTCATAGGTCTCAGCTCTGGTCTGGTATCTACAGAATGGAGCAGTGGACGCCTCAGAGGAGGGAGGAGATTAACTTTTGAAGAATGAGATATTTGTAAAACATCCCTAGACTTATGGTTTGAAGTGGGAGGAAGAGATACAGGTATTTCAAGGTCTTGGATTCTTTTAGTCTCAGACAATCATGGACAGCCACGCACAGGCTTCCTGCAGAGCCTGAGGGAGACTGATGTAGTAAACTTCACGGAAGCCTACTTAGGATGCCCCCCTCCTCCTCTAAGGTCAAGTTTCATGGCTTGAACAGGACACAAAACTGAGTGGCGGGTGTGTTGGTCCTGTCATGGGTATGTCATAATGCTCCACTTACTGAGTGAGTAGTGTGGCCATCATTTAAGAAAGACACCAATTAAAACCTGGAGGCAACTCCTTTTCGCCTTTGCAAGGATCTCCAGTGCTCTTTATGAGCATCTACTGACCTGAAGTGTGTCCAGGACGACCACGCAATTAATTAACTCCTCGTTTTGAGGGCAGCTCTTGGGTGCATTGAGAGAACCCTTTAAAACAATCCTCTGTTTGCATCTTCAGCCAATCGCTGTGGAGCTTGGCAACAAAAGACATTCAGGACAAGCTGATAAGGTTACTGGGTTCATATATAGCTGATCACCCTCCCTTCCGCTGCCACGCAGTGAGATGATACATAAGTGGGCTAGGGAGCATCCTGAGAGGTGAAATTTCATTAGCATATTGGCATTCTTTTCTTATGGTTTTTCAGCTAGATTCTTATACTGATTGCACAGTGATACGTGCCTTGATTCGGATATTTAGTTCAATGAACCTCTGCTTTGGAAAGTCCTCTCTTCATGTCATAGGCTGGACATGTATCCACAGGACATATAGTCCCTTGGCATGACAGTCATGGGGCATCAGCAGGAAGAAAACTGGGAGGATTACTGTGAGCCCCTGTGTGCCTGTACCGGGACCTTGGAAGGTGGGCTGTGAAAGAAGACCTGGAGGCAGCTAAAGGAAATGGTCCCGGGCTTGGGCAGCTGGTGTCCATGGCAGTAGGAACACTTTGCTTTGAAGGAATGGTGACACAATGCAGGGTGAGGCCAACTCTAAGGAAGAGCAAGGACAGGGAAACCTTGTATGATGTCTGTATTACAGGGTCTCAGCCCCTGCCTCCCATGACAGGGACAGCCATGGCTGTGGGCTTCTGTGCGTTAGTCAGTTAAATACGTGCTGATGGGAAGCATCAGGCAGATTATTCCTGGCAAAATTTAATAATGGCGCTGGCAAGATGAGGGTGATATTACAGCCAAGCAAGTAGATAGATTCCTTCGCTCCCCCAAGCAGGGGGAACTACATGCATCTACTTTTGACACATAAGTGTTTGGAATTAGGCAAGTTTCATTCTCAAAGGTTGATAGCAAGAGCTACATGAGGAGGGGCCAGGAAGAAAGGAAAGCCTGAGAGAATATGCCCTGGGTTGACTGTTTCAGCTGAGCAAGGGGCACAAGCCACCCAGTGGATTCACGAGTCTCTTTCTGGGTAACAGATGTTGTCATTGTTTGTGTGGGACATCTGGAGCCTCTTGGGAAGATCAAGCAATATCATGTTTACAGTAGAAATAACCAAAGCCAAACCATCAAATGGTGTAATAATAATAATAATAATAATAATAATAATAATAATAATAATAATGCAACTCATTGTGAGAGTGCCTACACATTCGATTTCCAGAGGGCTGCAGAGATGCACACCAGCATCAGAGTGGTGCCATCTCAATTGTTCCAGAGACAGAAGGAAAAAAAAAAAAAAAAAAA
>NW_022196904.1:27327927-27332311 GCF_008632895.1 Mastomys coucha
TGATAATACAAATGCACCTGTAAATAAATATATCAATGTCTGCACACGATGCATATTTATGCAGAATCTATACTCTGGGTGATTCTTTAGTTACCAAGAAAGTGTTCATATGAGCCTTAGGAGCCATGCTGTCTCCCCAGTCCTGGGGTTTGGGTGAAGTTGGACTCTCTTCAAATCAAAAGGTGAGGCTAATTAAATGGCATTCATTGGGGATCTGGGGGGAAAGAGGCTTCTCGTGGGAAGGTAATTACATCTTCATTGACCCTTACACAGTCCTCCCACCCCTTGGTGGTGGAGGCTCTCCGCCTCTCTGGGTGACATCTCCTTTCGTGATGATCTGCTCACCAGTTCGCACGTGCCCCCTCTCCATCGATGCATTTTTTTTTTCTAATCAGTTCACATGATCGAGCTTTCTCAAAGTGATGGTTTTCTTAATTCCTTTCCGCCTGTAGGGCGTGAGGCTTAGAGGGGCTCTCGTCAAAACTTTGGAGGGCTCTGTCAGTTTGAAAAGAACATGACCTTTAAATTGTATCAGTATGTTTGCTGGTGCATAAGGCACAGGAGAAGGTTCATCCTGATGGAAAACGACGCTAAGACGGAGCAGGCGCTCAGAGGGAACCAGCCCGGAAGGTCATTTGTTTATACATAATTTGCTAAGTGAGAATAGGACCATTTGCCTATCAAGCAGGAAAACCTTCAGGGTTCAGCCTATCTTCTAAACCCCCAGATCTTTCATACTGTTACTAGCTTAGGTAAGCCAGTCTACTCCAGTTATGGCCATGGAGAGACAGTTGTTGAATTCCAGAGCTGAACTGTCAACTCCTTCAAAGCAGTTAAGGAGGATAAACAGCTGAAGCAGGGTGTTCATTAGAAACTATTTTCAACAGGGTAAGGAGTGCTGCCTGAGAAGCCCTGTATTCAGGGAGGCAAGGCAAAGGTTCAAGGACATCCTGATGCTGGGAGACCCTGTCTCAGAAAACAGGGCTGGGGACATAGCTGATTGGTAGGGGACTTGCTATGCACAAGGCCTTATAAATCCAGAAATTCCATATTTTTCACAGCCAATTTTAATTTGTGCTATGTTGTATAGGTGTGTATGTGTGTATGTGTGTGTGTGTGTATTATGTGGGTTAACTTTAGGAAAAAATTAACTCTGACCTTGTGCTAGGGTATGTAACTACTCCCTCTTGTTCTGGATAAAATACTTTGATTTATTTTCATGTTTATAACATTGAGGCTGGGAGCAGAGAGATGCCTCATTTGCTTCACAGTGTGAAAACTAGAGTTCTGATCCCCAGCGCATGTAAAGGTGAGCTCTGTAGCACATGCTAGTAATCCAACTCTTTAAGTAAGATGGGAGAAGGGAGAGGCTCCAAAAACTCACAGGCCAGCTAGCATGACATACACAGCTATGAATGACAGAGACCCTGTCTCCAAGGGAGGTGACGGCAGACACCTGAGTCCACACACGCATGCAGGCATGCACTCGAGCATGCGCATGGCTATTGAGGATAAGACAACGGACCTTTGCTGGTTCGAAGAGATGAGCAAGAACAGTGGTTTGCACTTGGATCCAATGTGCCAGTTTTCTTCTTCACCACATCACCATATTGCTTCTATGTCCTGAGGGCTGAGAGAGATGACTGTCTGAGGAGGGGACACGTTACACGGGACTGTAATGGTGACTTGGCCTCCTCCATCTGCATTGGCTTGCCTGTCACGCCTAGTTCTCCAGTAGAAGGTTATATCATTTCTGGAGATTAACATTTCTAGAAGGGTAAAAGGGAGCTTTTCTTCAACAGAAGCACACAATAAAGACTCCGGCCCATAGCCATCTCTGAAGACAAATGTTTTGTGAGTGAGCAACGTGTTTGGTCTTTGGAGCTGGGGAGAACAATGTGTGCATCCCTGTTTACCCTCATGTCCTGAAGTGTAGCCATGTGTCAAGGCAGGTGAAACCCCTGTGCCCCACTGCCAGCAGCAGTGCTTCAGCGTATTGACTGAGTCTGGGTTCCTAATGCAAAATGCAGAATAGGAATTGAAACATACTTGATGGAATTAAAACATTAGTATTGGCTTTCAGATCCCTTAATAAACACAGCACATCTCAGGAGTAAAAGCCAGCAAGCCAACAGCAGACAGCCATGCGCCTGCCCCAGGTGGAGGAGGTACCTGAGCCCCAACAGCAGGTCTTAAGGATAGCTTCTCATACCCTAGCGCCCCACCTCCCCTGTGACCTTTCCATGTCTAACTTTGACATATACTTTTCATTTATTTAAAGCAGAGGACTTTGGTTTTTACTCTGTGTGTGGTGGTTTGAATATGCTTGGCTCGGGGAGGTGTAGCATTGTTGGAGTAGGTGTGGCCTTGCTGGAGGAAGCGTGTCACTGTGGGGGTGGGCTTTGAGGTCCTATGCTCAGGTTCCACCAAGTGTGGAAGAGGATCCTTTAGGCTTCTGAGGGAGATGCAGAACTCTCAATTCCTTCTGAAGCCCTGTGTCTGCCTGGAAGCTGCTGTGCTTCCTGCCATGGTGATAATGAACCTCTGAAACTGTAAGCCAGCCCCCAATGAAGTGTTGTCCTTTATAAGAACTGCCTTGGTCATAGTATCTCTTCACAGCAATAAAACTCAAACTAAGACACTATGGAAATGGGAAGACACCGTGGCACCCTAGATATGTGAGCTAATTCTGATTACCACATTAAACCACCTATAGGGAATCCTGAGAAGATGTCGTACAGAGCTGACATTGACTCTCATGGGCGTTAAGCACTCGAATAAGCTGGGCGTTCTCTGTGGTGCTCACACCGTGTGGTGTTCTGAGTCTGTCATTTGCAGGGACGTCTTTGGGGAACTTAAAAGTCAGACTTTCAGAGCAAGCAGAGCACAGACCTGTGAATAAATTCAGTCCCTGTAGGGATGTCAGGATTCTACCTTATCTGGTTCTTTCTCAGCTCTCCAGTGTCCCATGTTGAGGCTCAAACTGGAGAATCAGAGTGAAATGTGACACCTGGACCTCACAGTCTGAGGAAATTAGTTTGCTACTACCCTGGTGGTCACCAAGATGTAGGGTCATCCTTGGGGCAGAGGCATACCCTGGCACCAGAAGGCTGCACCTGGGTCCCAAGTACCTGGATCTGTTTGCACCACAGACAACTTTGGCTAGTGCAGGTGAAAGCAAAGGAAGGTGTGTAACATTCTGTGGCTCCTCTTTGCCCCAGAACTCACTTGGCATCACAAATACCAGGCCTTATTTGTGCTTGTTCTTCCTCAGTCCCAGGGGATCCCTGGTGCTAGGAAGCAGGGGTGGACAAGAAGGTCAGGGACAGAAAGATCCTGCGTTTGATTAACACCCACACCCTCCACCACTATGATTGCCAGCCCACTACTCTGCCGTTCACCCCTCCTGTGAATCTTAGGCTGGTCTGCAGGAAGCCATGCTGGGAATGTGCAATGTGGGGCTGAACTTCATAGAACCAACCGTTTTGGTACGTGGTCATGTCACAAGTCTCTGCCCACTAAGATAAGTTTTCTCTCTAAGGATCCGAGAACAACTTGGCTAGATTTGTTTTGGTCTGGATTCAACAAGATTTGCTTGACCTCAGAATGTCATTCATGCTGATCTGGGGACTTCAAGTACCCTGAGTTGCATCTGGTGCCCTAGTTGTCTCTCCCCAGCTCTGTTCAGGGTGTGTGTGTGTGTGTGTGTGTGTGTGTGTGTGTGTGTGTGTGTGTGTAGGGGCAGGAGGCCCTTCCTCCTGAGCTTGCACTGTTCTGGCAGCTTCCCTGAGGGGCAGCTTCCCTAGTGGATGCCCATGGCTGTCCTAGCCAAGTTCTGCAACAGGGAGAGGAGGTTTGTCCTCTGGAGATGTGGTCCTGAGGACTAAAAGTCCTCTGAGCCTTGGTCCCTGGCAGAAGAGGTAAATCTGTGACTCTCCAGACACATTTTGAGTGAATTGGTTTCAGCTTTCATGAAATGCTAATGTTGATATTGTTTACGCCCGGTTGTATTGTTTTTCACTTTAAAATTACAGCTTTAGTGCATTAAGCTAATTTCATAATACTGTATTAACTTAATATTCCATAAATCACACATGTCGGATCGCATTGTAATGGATACACAAGAAACTGAATTTACTACTCTGGCCCTCCAAACACATGGATTCATAATTTGCCCTGGCGAGGCCTGGGCCTCCATATAGGGTTAAGGAATTACACATTCCGATGCCAGGCACAGATCATGCCGAGTGCGCAGGCTCTGCAATTGTTCTCCATACAAATTGAAACAATATATTTCCAGCTATTTCCTAGTTGTAATTACTAGCAAAAATCGTAATACCGTGAACATATTTTAAACACCTGCACTTTTGGTCTAATTCTTTTT